>NC_057388.1:38666630-38911276 GCF_019320065.1 Cervus canadensis | reverse complement strand
TTTTTTTGATCATGTATTTCTTGTGAAAGTAATTTTTTAACCTCACAATATTTCTTTTTATTTCCTAATAGCTTGATTTTTGTCCAGTTCACCATCCTCTTGATGCATATTGAGAATAAATGCAAAAGATTTTGTAATTTTTTATTTATGGAAAAAAGTTGACATTAAAAGGGCCAAAGTGAGATATGTGGATTAAACTAAAATCTTTGCCCAATCTTCCGATAAATGTCATTGAAATGTTGAAACATTATTTTCTCATTAACTATATTTGTATCTAAAGATGATTTGCTTATAAAATTTCTTTTAGTGGCCAGAGACCAATTATAGGTCTAGGAAAAAATGTAAATTTGGTCCAATTTTCTATGATTGCTGCAAATTCCTCAGGAAAATCCTTCATTTTTTTCCAAACAGAAAATATTGCAGGGGCATTCAGAAGAAAGACCTTAACATTTGATATTTAAATATATTTTAGACTTTTGGATAGCAGCCATCCTGACTGGCGTGTAATGGTACCTCATTGTGGTTTTGATTTGCATTTCTCTGATAATGAGTGATGTTGAGCATCTTTTCATGTGTTTGTTAGCCATCTGTATGTCTTCTTTGGAGAAATGTCTGTTTAGTTCTTTTGGCCCATTTTTTGATTGGGTCATTTATTTTTCTGGAATTGAGCTGCACGAGTTGCTTGTATATTTTTGAGATTAATCAGCAGACGAATGGATAAGGAAGCTGTGGTACATATACACCATGGAATATTACTCAGCCGTTAAAAAGAATTCATTTGAATCAGTTCTAATGAGATGGATGAAACTGGAGCCCATTATACAGAGTGAAGTAAGCCAGAAAGATAAAGAACATTACAGTATACTAACACATATATATGGAATTTAGAAAGATGGTAACGATAACCCTAATATGCAAAACAGAAAAAGAGACACAGATGTACAGAACAGACTTTTGAACTCTGTGGGAGAAGGTGAGGGTGGGATGTTTCGAGAGAACAACATCGAAGCATGTATATTATCTATAGTGAAACAGACCACCAGCCCAGGTTGGATGCATGAGACAAGTGCTCGGGCCTGGTGCACTGGGAAGACTCAGAGGAATCGGGTGGAGAGGGAGGTGGGAGGGGGGATAGGTATGGGGAATACATGTAAAACCATGGCTGATTCATATCAATGTATAGCAAAACCCACTACAATATTGTAAAGTAATTAGCCTCCAACTAATAAAAATAAATGGAAAACAATTAAAATAAAAAATAAAAATTAAACATATTTTATCCCCAGCACCATATTATGTACTCTCTTGTCTAAGAATTTTTGTAAGCCATAAACCCTATGTTTTTTCCTATACCATAAGCATTTGTCAAAAAATACTCAGTGGCGGATGTTTAAATTGGGGGTAGCCTCTACTGGGATTGATTTGTAAAACAAAAGCCTTACGAATCTGGTAGAAACATTTTTGTTCCTAATAAAGTGATGAATATTTGGGTTATTTCCACCATTTGACTGTTAGGAATAATTCTGCTGTGAACATTTGTGTACAAGTTTTTGTGTGGATGTATAGTTTAATTTCTCTTGGGTATATGCCTAGGAGTAGAATTTTTCAGTCATGTGATAACTCTGTGTTTAAGTTATTGAAGCTGCCAAACATTTTTCAAAATGATTGCACTATTTTATATTCCCATCAGCAATATATGAGGGCTCCAACTTTTACAGAAGCCTATACTTTTCATTACCTATCCTTTTGATCATAGCTGTCTTCGAACATGTGAAGTAGTATCTCATTGTGGTTTTGTTTGGCATTTTCCTGGCAACTAATGATGTTGAGTATCTATTCATGTACTTATTTGCATTTATATGTCTTACTTGGGGGAATTGTTTATTAATATCCTTTCCTCATTTTTAATTAGGGGGTTTGTCTCTTTATTACTGAATTATAAAAGTTCTCTCTCTCACATATACATATAATACATATATACACACATCTAGATTCTAAATTCTACTTTATTGCATATGCTTAATCTTATGCTACTTCCACACCATCTTGATTATTGTAGCTTCATAATAAGTTTTATTTTGCTTTTCTGAATCTCTTGAATTTCCATATGTATTATAAGACCACCTTTACAATTTCTTTCAAAAAGACAAGCTGGGATTTTTATATAGTATTACCATTCATGAACATGGAATATCTTTCTCTTTATTTAGGTCATCCTAATTTCCTTCAATAATGTTTAATACTTTTTGGAGTTTAAGTTTTATAGGTCTTTTGTTAAATTTACCTCAAAGTATTTTTATTCTCATTGATGCTGTTGTATATGGAATTGTCTTCTTAATTTCAGTTTAGGTCTACTAGTATATAAAAATATAGCTTATTTTTATATATTGATTTGTACCCTGCCAGTTTGTGGCTGAACTATTTTATTAGTTCTAATAATTTTTCAGTGGATTCCTTAGGATTTTCTATTACATGATCATGTCATCTGAAAATCAAGTTAGTTTTTTTTTTTTTTTGCTTTTCAATTTGTTTGTCTACTAGGGGAGTTTTGGAGGTGGAGAAAGATGAGGCAAGTACTGCCAGCTAGCTGAAATTACATATCATAAGAAGTAAATAGTGGTTGAAGTTTTTATTAAGTAAATGTCAGAGAGGTACACTGCAAGTTTTGTTTTAAACTAAATTGCTGATTTACTTACCTAGGGTTCCTAAAATTCCCTTAGTTAGAAATTTGATTAATCCAAGAGGTTGAAATGAGACTAAACCTTTAGAGGAGGGTTAAGCCAATCAAATTCAAAGGTTATGGTTTCATAGGAACATTGAACTAAGAACTTCACACACATTTTGCTGGTCTAGCAAAGATCTTGTAGATGACATCATCATATTTATCATGCTGCTGCTGCTGCTACTGTCACTTCAGTCAGGTCTGACTCTGCGCAACCCCATAGAAAGCAGCCCACCAGGCTCCTCTCCACCTGGGATTCTCCAGGCAAGAATTCTGGAGTGGGTTGCCATTTCCTTTTCCATCATTTATTATGAGGACATGTAAATAAATTTGAGCATATAAGGGCAATAATTTTATTCAATGTTCTCAAAGTGAAGATGACAATAAAGCATCCTTGGCAAAATCATAAAAGTCTGCTTTTCTCCCCTTAGATGTTGCTGTTCAAAGATAGTTTCAGCAACGTATATGTCTCATAATTTAAATGCAACTTATATAACTACTATAGCATATAAACCCAGATGACAATAGAAGTTCAAAAACACCACTCAAGAAATCATGAAAAGAACTGCTATGGTTGTTATTTTTAGGAGAACTTGGAAATACATTCTTTACCCATGAGAAGCTACAGATATTTTTTTTCTGCCATGACTTCCAACAGTTTCTCTTCACATTTATTTTTGGAGGCAGTGTAGGGCAATTGGAGTTATTCTACCATATCGTGTTCCACAAATTATTTTTTTCTATGGTTACCTCTTGACAGCTGTCTGCAAGATGTGTGACTTACTCTAATCCAAGGGTTTAATAAGTCCATTTCATGGTTATAACATATGCTTTTCATGAAACTACATGGATAAAAATGGATAAAACTCATTCAGAAGATAAATGTAGCAATTTGAGGGAGAGATTTACATTTTCCTCTTGCTAATAGTTTTGATTTTCCATACTGAATTACTTTTTAATCATGTAATTTTAAAAGTTTCATCCATATCATTGAAATAGATTGAACTCTAAACTTTAAAAAACTCCAGTTGTAGGTAACCTTAGTCCTTCCCATCCTGTCTAAAGAAAAATAGAGGTGCATCATATATTAACAAAGGCAAAATGCCTTATATTTTCATGTCATGTCTAGAGAGCTTTTTATACATTATCTTGATTTACACAAAAACTTTGTACCTTGCACACTGGCCAATTATAAATTTAGTAAATTTTATTAGACTTTAAATTCCTCAGAGATCAAATTTGCCAACATCTACTGGATCATAGAAAAAGCAAGAGAATTCCAGAAAAACATCTACTTCTGTTTCATTTACTATGCTAAAGCCTTTGACTGTGTGAATCACTACAAACTGGAAAATTCTTAAAGAGATGGGAATACCCGATCACCTTATCTGCCTCCTGCAAAACCTATGCAGGTCAAGAAGCAACAGTTAGAACCAGACAAAGAAATCAAAAGCATATACTTTTTTTCCTCATAAATTCAATGGTTAACCCATTAGTGCTTAATTAAATAATGTAATATAAATGAAAGAATTTAATGATTTTTTTTCATTGAGGTGGATTGTTATTATTTATATTTATAATTATCTCTCAAGTTATAGATTTTAGGTATCAGTAAATTAAGCCCACTCATAAAGAGGGAGTGGCTTCTCCAAGAAATGCATTTAATTAGAGTCTATAAAACACAACATACTCTATAAGATTTATAATGTACACAAAATACACAGTTTAAGGAAAATCACCTTCATTGTTTACCCAATATGCAATAAAGAAAAAGAAAATGATAAAGCAAATAACTTGATAAATAACAAATAAAATGATAAAGCAAATCTCTCAAGATTTGAGAGTTTTGTTTGTTAAATGAAATAAAAGTTAAACACAATTACTTCCTGTGGCATTAAGACAAATTTCAATATTTTGGCAATAGTAAAGATAGTATAACAACATGCCTGAGGCACAAGATATTCTTTAGTTAATTTTATCTGCGGCAGTTTTGTTTTCTCAATGCACAATGTTAATTAATATTAGAGAATTTAGTGGGTTCATTACTACAGTAAATGATAAAAACCATTCTATTGAAGTATGCATTTTTATAGATATCAGATTAGAGAGGGGAAAAAAGCAAAATGGAATTTTTCTATGTTGTAGATTGTCCTGACTCACAATGCTAGGTAAAATTTATTCCATTTTTATTTAATGAATCTTGTCCAATCCCACTGTTAGAAATACCAAGCATATGCTGATAATTAAATAAGCATTTTTATAATTTTGCCTTGAAGTACTAAATAAGGGTTAAAGAAATTTACAATGGCAGCCCTTTGGAATCCAATGGTGTACCTACAGTGGTTCAATCTGTAAATGACTGAATCTGAAGAAGAAAGACAAATCAGTAATAATTTGAGAAAACTTCCTAGTATACTGTAAGAATTTTAACAAAAGTGTTTTTGTAAACACTACTTGAAATTTTTACTCTTACTGCATAGAGTGTTGCAAAGTAGACTAGTTTGGTAGTTATTTTATTCTTATATTTAATATAAAAATACTAATATAATATTTATATAAATTTATATACATTCAAAATGATAAATATATAATATTTATAAAAATTAGAAAAATCTGAAAATTAAGAACATAAAAGAGATAAAACTATCCACTAAATTATTTCTATGCAGCCTTCCTGAAAATAATGATTACAGTGACTACTTTCTGACTTAAATTTCTGGAAATTCTCTTCACCAAGGATTTCTGAGCTAGCTAAAAATACAAGATAACTACTGATGCCAGGAATTCTTGATCTGCATTTTCTCCCATCTTAATTTTAGATTATTGGTCAGTGTTGGTGGTTTCTCTGTAATTATTTGGTTTGTCTGAAATATAAATATTAATAAATGTAAATAAACTCACATGTAATATTAATGTATGTAAAAATCCTCAAGGAAGTATGTTTTAAAAAGGAGATTCCTAAGAACCGTCCTTAGAGAGTTAATACTTTATGTCTGGAGGCACTCAAGGAATCTGTATTTTAATACTTACCCCAGGTGATTATGGTTTGTTGTTGGTCAGTCGCTTAGTTCAAAAATATCAATTCTTCGGCGTTCAGCTTTCTTTATGGTCCAGTTCTCACACCCATACATGACTACTGGCTTCCTTGATAGCTTAGTTGGTAAAGAATCCACCTGCAATGCATGAGACACCAGTTCGATTCCTGGGTTGGGAAGATCTGCTGAAGAAGGGATAGGCTACCCACTCCAGTATTCTTGGGCTTCCCTTGTGGCTCAGCTGGTCAAGAATCTGCCTGCAATGCAGGAGACCTGGGTTCGATCCCTGGTTTGGGAAGACCCCCTGCAGAAGGGAAAGGCTACTCACTCCAGTATTCTGGCCTGGAGAATTCCGTGTCCTGTATAGTCCATGGGTTTGCAAAGAGTCGGATATGACTGAGCAGCTTTCACTTCACTTCATTTTACTGGAAAAACCATGGCTATGATTATAGGGACTAGCTATAGTAATGTCGGTGCTTTTTAATATGCTGTCTAGAGCCATAGCTTTTCTTCCAAGGAGCAAGCGTCTTTTAATTCATGGCTGAAGTCACCATCTTCAGTGATTTTGGAGCCCCAAAAAATAAAGTCTGCCACAGTTTCCATTTTTCCCCCATCTATTTGCCACGAAGTGATGGAACCAGATCCCATGATCTTAGTTTCTTGAATGTTGAGTTTTAAGCCATCTTCTTCATTCTCCTCTTTCACCTTCATCGAGAGGCTCTTTAATTCCTCTTCACTTTCTGTCATAATGGTAGTGTCATCTGCATGTCTGAAGTTATTGATATTTCCCCAGCAGTCTTGATCTGGCTTGTACTTCATCTAGCCCAGCATTTTGCATGATGTACTCAGCTTAGAAGTTAAATAAGCAGGGTGAAAATATACAGCCTTGACATGGTAGTGGTAAAGAACCAGCCTGCCAGTGCAGAAGACATTAAGAGATGTGGGTTTGATCCCTGATTGGGCAGATCCTCTGGAGGAGGACATGGCAACCTCTCCAGTAATCTCACCTGGAGAATCCTATGGACAGAGGAGCCTGGCAGGCTGCAGTCCACAGGGTTTCAAATAGTCAGACACAACTGAGATAGCTTAGCACACAGGTGATTTTGAGGTATGTCTACAGGCAAAACTTTAGGGATATTGCAGAATCTTAGTAAGTATAAAAAGGAGTTGGGCAAATAAAATAAGTTAATAGTGGTTTCCAAATTTTTGTAGTAGAGAAAATTTTTCTGTTCTTCAGTTAATGGAAATCTGAGTGTTTAGAACAGCTGTAATTTTTGAGAGAAAGAGAAAGACTGTCACTGGTTTCCCTGGTAATTTGACTAGGGAGTCTGAGAGGAATATCAAAGGGCATAAGAGTTTAGTAGCAATCATTGATTTCTGAGTGGCATGTTAGTACTGGTGCAGTTAGCCATTAATCTTAGCGGAGATCTGGGCCAGACACAGATCTCCTTTTCTACTGTACTCCATTACCACCTGTGCACTGTCAGATCAGGAGCTGCACATACCACAGCTTGGACTGTGGAAAGGGAGTGAGGCCGTCACTATATAGAAAGCCAGGGGCATTAATAAGTATTGCTGATTGGTCAACCTTGTTATGCAAAAATTTGCTATTACAGAACATTTTGAGGTATCAAGAGAAAAGAATGAAGTCTTTGAAGGCAACTGAAATTTGAATCAAATTGTGGTTTTATCTGTTATTAGCACTCTGACTTCAGACTATTTATTCTCAAAGTCTCAATTCACTTGTATAATGGGGGAAAATATGCTTATCAATTAAGATTGTTGTGGGAAGATTGCACTGGGAAGACCCAGAGGAATCGGGTGGAGAGGGAGGTGGGAGGGGGGATCGGGATGGGGAATACGTGTAAATCTATGGCTGATTCATATCAATGTATGACAAAACCCACTGAAATGTTGTGAAGTAATTAGCCTCCAACTAATAAAAAAAAAAAAAAAAAAGATTGTTGTGAAGATCAAAACAGGTTTAAAAACAAAAGAAAAATTCTTAGCACATTGCCTGAATAAAATGCAAGCATACATAGATTTGTTTTTATTTCCTTGCCTCAATATGTTTGCCATGACCACATTTTGAAACTTTTTTTATCAATTTTAGTTTTTGTGTCTGAATAGCCTCTTTTTGTTTAGTTGCTAAGTCATGTCTAACCCTTTTGCTACCCCATGGACTATATCTAGTAGCCCACCAGACTTCTCTGTCTAGGGGATTTCCCAAGCAAGAATACTGGAATGGGTTGCCGTTTCCTTCTCCAATCCTCATTAGTTCCATTCAAAAATCCAAATATTTGGAAATAAAAGCAAAACTAAACAAATGGGACCTAATGAAACGTAAAAGCTTTTGCACTACAAAGGAAACTATAAGCAAGGTGAAAAGACAGCCCTCAGATTGGGAGAAAATAATAGCAAATGAAGAAACAGACAAAGGATTAATCTCAAAAATATACAAGCAACTCTTGAAGCTCAATTCCAGAAAAATAAATGACCCAATCAAAAAATGGGCCAAAGAACTAAACAGACATTTCTCCAAAGAAGACATACAGATGGCTAACAAACACATGAAAAGATGCTCAACATCACTCATTATTAGAGAAATGCAAATCAAAACCACAATGAGGTACCATTACACGCCAGTCAGGATGGCTGCTATCCAAAAGTCTACAAGCAATAAATGCTGGAGAGGGTGTGGAGAAAAGGGAACCCTCTTAACACTGTTGGTGGGAATGCAAACTAGTACAGCCGCTATGGAGAACAGTGTGGAGATTTCTTAAAAAACTGGAAATAGGACTGCCATATGACCCAGCAATCCCACTTCTGGGCATACACACTGAGGAAACCAGATCTGAAAGAGACACGTGCACCCCAATGTTCATCGCAGCACTGTTTATAATAGCCAGGACATGGAAGCAACCTAGATGCCCATCAGCAGACAAATGGATAGGAAGCTGTGGTACATATACACCATGGAATATTACTCAGCCATTAAAAAGAATTCATTTGAATCAGTTCTAATGAGATGGATGAAACTGGAGCCCATTATACAGAGTGAAGTAAGCCAGAAAGATAAAGACCATTACAGTATACTAACACATATATATGGAATTTAGAAAGATGGTAACGATAACCCTATATGCAAAACAGAAAAAGAGACACAGATGTACAGAACAGACTTTTGAACTCTGTGGGAGAAGGCGAGGGTGGGATGTTTCGAAAGAACAGCATGTATATTATCTATGGTGAAACAGATCACCAGCCCAGGTGGGATGCATGAGAGACAAGTGCTCGGGCCTGGTGCACTGGGAAGACCCAGAGGAATCGGATGGAGAGGGAGGTGGGAGGGGGGATCAGGAGGGGGAATACGTGTAACTCTATGGCTGATTCATATCAATGTATGACAAAACCCACTGAAATAAAGAAAGAAAGAAAGAAAGAAAAAAATAAAAATCCAAATATTTGTAGTTTTCACAAAGTTAGGGAATAAGAAGAATATGAAAGAAAGTTGAACTGTAATCTGTTAATAAAAAGAGGATTTTTGGTACTTATTTTATTAAACTGCTTATTTCTTTTTTTTTTTTGATCACTTTTGAAACAAATGTTCAAATAAACCCAGATATCTTTTGCAACTATTGAGTATTATTCATTTTACTTGGATTTTATTAGAAAATTACACCACACAAATATAATTTTACAATTTTTGCTGTGGAACATATATTTACAATTTATTATTAAATAAATAGTATTTTAGATATACATGTTTTTATAAGATGAAATTCCATTATCCCAGCATCAATTTTATTTTTAGACTTTTCACTTAGAATTTTTCTTCAGTTTTGAGTAAGTTAGATCTCTCTCTTTTTTCAAATCTAAATGTGCTTTGTGTAGATGGTCTTATTCTGCTAAATGTTGCCCAGGTGTATTTCATAAGCACTGTAGAGTTCAATCCCTGAGTCAGAAAGATCCTCTGAAGAAGGAAATGGCAATCCATTCCAGTATTCTTGCCAGGTAAATCTCATTGACAGAGGAGCATGGCAGGCTACAGTCCATGGGGTACAAAAGATTCAGAAACAATGATTAAATAACAATGAGAGGGAATGATGCAAAAAACTACCCAGTAGCAATACATACTAGGTATTGCAGGTTAAAGAAAGATGGTAACGATAACCCTATATGCAAAACAGAAAAAGAGACACAGAAATACAGAACAGACTTTTGAACTCTGTGGGAGAAGGTGAGGGTGGGATGTTTCAAAAGAACAGCATGTATACTATCTATGGTGAAACAGATCACCAGCCCAGGTGGGATGCATGAGACAAGTGCTCCGGCCTGGTGCACTGGGAAGACCCAGAGGAATCGGGTGGAGAGGGAGGTGGGAGGGGGGATCGGGATGGGGAATAAGTGTAAATCTATGGCTGATTCATATCAATGTATGACAAAACCCACTGAAATGTTGTGAAGTAATTAGCCTCCAACTAATAAAAAAATTAAAAAAAAAAAAAAAAGAAAAAAAAAAATTAAATTGTTGTTAGAAGAATTTTATACTGTGAAAGTTGAACTTTAGTAGCAACCATAATTTAAGAAACAAAATGTGAGGTGTAATGAGTTTATCTTACATCCTTTTCAAGTGAATTTGGTTACTGACATGGAGAAAGGCTTTCTTCTGAAGACAGTTTGTTTCTCAAGTTGTCCTGTAAAATTTTCTCCACATTATTGCTATAGTGAATTTCTAGTATATACTTAATATAATGGAGATTTTAAAAGATAACCATCTGATATGATGAAATGTTAAACACATCAGGTATTAATGTACAAGTACAATTATAAACTGGCTTGAAGTTCTGAAATTCCATTTTAACTGTTTAAGGTTGTTTAATTACTCAATCTAAAAGAAAGCATATTTTAAGTTAGCATATTTATTAGAATTTTTAAAAATCATAATCTATAATGAAAAGAGGTCAATTACATAACTGAAATGGTAATTATTTATTCTACCTTTAGAATACATGCAATAACAGAATACCTGTGAGTGAAATTTTAAATTACCAAATTTTAAAGTACCAAGGAAGGAAAGAAATAAAATTTAAATATAGCAATTTAAAGTGTAAAATCAGCGTGCACAGAAAATCAGAAGTAAGCTGTTGTATTATAAAAATATCTCTAGAATTTTTTAATCTGGGAGCAATTTTTTTGATTGTGTATCATCTTATCAATTGTAAGCAGTTCACAGACTCTCAGGATTCTACATTTCATCTTCTGTGATTGGCTTGTATTTATGTAAAATATACAAAAAGGACAAAAAGATCAACATTGGTTGACTACTTGTTTTATGTGTCTCACCACCCCCTACCCATTTATCCTCCAAGCAGGCCTATGACAGGCTATGGACTATGACTGCTTTTCTGAAATCTGATTCTGTTGCTATGATTGCTCACAGTGTCTGGTGACCCCAGTGTGATTCCTGGCTCTGAGGCCAACTCTGAGCTGGCTTTGACCTGCTGGCAGGGACTTCCAACAGCACCTGAGTCTTGCCTGTGCCAATATGTCTGACATGTCTAGAGCCAGCTTCTGGCTAGTGAATTTGCCACTCAAATAGCAGGGTTTTGTACACATTAGGAAATTAAACACAGAACTTGCCAACAGTGTTGTTTCACTGAAACAAAATATAAAAAAAAAAAAAAGTATTTGAGTGAAATTTGGGTAGAAGACCCAAGTGGGTCAAAGACCTTGTCTGAATAGTCACTTCTTTTAAGCAAAGTGATATACAAATTTATTTTATTTGCATTCTCTATAAGAAATTTCTCTGGTCGCTAAGTTTAAAAAAATATTCATAATGAAGGGCATTAAATTTAAAAACAATATTAAAATGATGCTTTCCTTTTTTCTCAATTCAAGTCATCAGCTTCTAAAAGATATACGCATAATTTGTCAGGCTATTAAGAAGTAATGTAATCCTTGGTCATCTTATGAACTGTGCTGGTGACAAGAAATAGTAAAAGTTAAAATAATTATTTTTGTGAAATATTTTACCATCAAATTTATTATTAGAATACCATGGTGTGTGTGTGTGTGTGTCCTTTCTCCTTTTAATCAAGAAAATAATCTCTGTTAGAACAAATGTGTCTATATGTGATTTGTTAATAGCTAGTTAAATTAATAACAAACATTTTACCATATGTGTTAATTTTCATATTTGTACACATAAGAGTATATATACTCTTAGTCAGTTCTGCTGTATCCTGTATAATATTTATATAAGACTTTTAGGCAAATTTAAACTATAATATAGTTCACCTAATGCACAAAATGTAGTACTTGACTAAAAATCATTTTTTAAAAGAAAAATGAAAAGATTTAACATCTTTTCCTGAACTAAAGGTGACATTATAAAAATACTTACATATGTTAATTAGTGGGAAAACATAGAATAAACCAAAAGAATGAAGGTGTTATCTAAAGTAGTTAACTATTTTCAACTAAACTTCAGAGACTATTGCACATATCTACATTTTCTTCATTTTAAGAATACAAACTTTAACTCAGTTGAATGAACATAAGACCTCAAGGATATCATTTTAGTGTCACTTAATGTCAATCCAATACATAAAAACCAGTGCTCTAAATATTCTAACCCATTCAAGCAAAAATCATTCAACAAAGTAGTAAAAGGCAATGTCGGTGTACTATAGAGTTGTTTCAAAGTAATAGCTCTCCCATGGTTAGTCATGTGAATATCTAGAATAAATGAAAAAGTAATGAAATGGAAACATGTAAAAAAACAAAACTCTGTATATGCATTTAATGTGTACAAATAATAGGTGAAATTGTAAATAGTATAGGCTCCTAATGAAGTCAACAGGAAGAATTTTTAGTTGGTGGATAAGTAGTCCTAATATAAAATTAATTTGTTCTGTTTTATTCTTTTATTTTAATTTTTTTTCCTAGATCTAGATCTGTTTTTGTGGAAAGAAGATGAGTGACTCTACTGAACATCTGTAATACCCAGCTGCACACTGGCATTCCAGTAAGATTTGATTGATGATGTACTTGAATATAGATTTACAAATAAGGCCCAAGGCCAGTTTCCCCTCATTTTGGCAATAAAACACTGTAATTCTTAATATTAAGTGTTTACTGGAATGGAGAAAAAAAAGACTTTTCTAGCAACATGCAGAGAATGAGAACTGGTAAATTAATCAGTGTTACTACCCAACCATAGATCCCAAAGCTTATAAAAGATATTCCATCCATGAAATGGTAGCTACACATTAGTGCAGAAAAATTCCCTTAATACAGCCCGTGTGGTTATGCTGGTGCTGTCAACTGGATACCCTTTTAAAAGCACTATTTTGTCAATTAATCCCATGTTTTTTTTTTTTTCTTGGAAATTTAGATTCTCCCTTTATTAAATTTAGAAATACATGTTAAGACATAAGAATATAGCATGCTTTGATTAGAAACTCCTAAAACAGCACATCAAAAATGCTATGGTCTAGAAATGTTTATGAGCCTAAGAGCTGCTATAGCAGATTTTTTTTTTTTTTTCAACAGGGCCTAAAATCTGGGCATTTGTCTACATTTAAAAAAGATAAAAACCTTGTGAATTCTATCTTCAGATTTAGGTGAAATTGTAGAGGTTGCAATTAATATCTGGTACTCTTAAGAAAAATTTGGAAGAGTGGCTAAATTTTACCATGAGGACATTGATATCTTGGTTGTCCTTGACAGATATAGAAAGGTAAAGTCCATGTTAACTTCCTGGAGTCACTAACATTTTCAGAAATTTGCCTTTTTACTGGTTATGAGAAGGCTTTCCTGTCAAAGCAGCAAAATCTCTCTAGCTTAGTGTTTTTTCAAATATCAGTTTATTTGGGGTATTATTTATTTAACAGGAGAAAAAAGATTTTCTTAATTTATAAATATATTTGTGTTTAAAATGGCCCATATTCATCATTATTTTGATTTTGTATTCTGATAGTATCTAGATACCTCTTAGTTCTCATAAATGACTCATTTTTTTATTGTGTGTTCTCGTAGTAATTTCCTTTCTTAGACATATTTTGCTGTACTTATTTCTAGCTTACCTTACTTTTTTATGCCATTTTATAATAATAATATAAATTTATAGTACATTGAACAAAATTCTTTTAAAAATTATTTAAAATTATCATCACAATCATATAAATTATACAGTTAGAATATTTTTTCAAATTAGCTCCATAAATAAAGGCATAACTCCAAGCTTAGAGATTTTTCCATGTTGACTTTCACTATTGCCGATTTCCAAAGCATGCTTCCTATTTCTTTTTACTCACTTGCAGTATATGGTTTTACTGAATATAGATTGAAATTATCTTATATCATCAAATATGATCTTAGAAACTAAATATCAAAATTTTCATGAAATTAAAACCTAAGAATCTTTGTTCAGAAATATAAATATACATAAACTGTTAAAATTATAGCACATACATTATTGTTCTTGTTTACTTGCTAAGTCATGTCTGACTATTTTTGACCCCATGGACCATAGCCTGCCAGGCCTCTCTGTTCATGGAATTTCCCAGGCAAGATTACTGGTGTAGGTTGCCATTTCCTTCTCCAGGGAATCTTCTCCACCCAGGGATCCAACCTGCATCTCTTGCACTGGCAGGTGAATTCTTTACCACTGAACCACCAAGGAAGACCACATTTATTACCACCATTATTAAAAAGTGGGGGGAAAATTCTGGGATCATTCAATTCTCTTCAAATTCTCACTGGTAATACGAATTAGACTTTAAAGGGAAAGCATAAAATGCCAACAATTACTTAAGCAAAGTAAAGCTGAAACACAAAATCCTACTATGCTCTACAAGATAAATATACTAAACAAAATAATTACAATAATATGCACTCATAAATATGGGACATTTAATAAAATCTATGAGAATTCAGAAGAGCATATAGAATGAAAGTGAATAATGCTAAAACTTACACATAACTAACTCATTTGGTATTCCAATAAAATATTGGTTTTTAAAAGTAACAGCAGTAATGAATTAAGGTGACTAATATAAAGTAAAATAAGTAAACCAATTAATATTTGCTTAATGTATTTTTCATGAAGCTATTCTAACATTCTCATGAAGCAAATAAAATAAAAATTTATCCAGAATAATAGAATGGTGTGCATCACAATAAACTCTGGAAAA
Source organism: Cervus canadensis (assembly GCF_019320065.1). NCBI lineage: Eukaryota > Metazoa > Chordata > Mammalia > Artiodactyla > Cervidae > Cervus > Cervus canadensis. Next base: position 38,896,319 of record NC_057388.1, on the reverse strand, counting down.
TTCTTAAAGAGATGGGAATACCAGAGCATCTGACCTATCTCTTCAGAAACCTGTATGCAGGTCAGGAAGCAACAGTTAGAACCGGATATGGAACAAACAGACTGGTTCCAAATAGGAAAAGGAGTACGTCAAGGCTGTATATTGTCACCCTGCTTATTTAACTTATATGCAGAGTACATCATGAGAAACGCTGGGCTGGAAGAAGCACAGCTGAAATCAAGATTGCCAGGAGGAATATCAATAACCTCAGATATGCAGATGACACCACCCTTATGGCAGAAAGTGAAGAACTAAAAAGTCTCTTGATGAAAGTGAAGGAGGAGAGTGAAAAACTTGGCTTAAAGCTCAACATTCAAAAAACTAAGATCATGGCTTCTGGTCTCATCACATCATGGGAAATAGATGGGAAAACAGTGGAAACAGTGTCAGACTTTATTTTTTTAGGCTCCAAAATCACTGCAGATGGTGACTGTAGCCGTGAAATTAAAAGGCACTTACTCCTTGGAAGGAAAGTTATGACCAACCTAGATAGTATATTAAAAAGCAGAGACATTACTTTGCCAACAAAGGTCTGTCTGGTCAAGGCTATGGTTTTTCCAGTGGTCATGTATGGATATGAGAGTTGGACGGTGAAGAAAGCTGAGCACCGAAGAATTGATGCTTTTGAACTGTGGTGTTGAAGAAGACTCTTGAGAGTCCCCTGGACTGCAAGGAGATCCAACCAGTCCATCTTAAAGGAGATCAGGACTGGGTGTTCATTGGAAGGACTGATGTTTGAAGCTGAAACTCCAATATTTTGGCCACCTCATGCGAAGAGCTGACTCATTGGAAAAGACACTAATGCTGGGAAGGATTGGGGGCAGGAGGAGAAGTGGGGTACAGAGGATGAGATGGCTGGATGGCATCACCGACTCAATGGACATGTGTTTGGGTAGACTCCAGGAGTTGGTGATGGACAGGGAGGCCTGGCGTGCTGTGATTCATGGAGTCGCAAAGTGTCAGACACGACTGAGTGACTGAACTGAACTGATGGACATTAAATAAGAAAACAGAAATCTGTTTAATAGTAAAAACAAATTTATATGTTAAGTAAAGGTTAAAAAGAAAAAAAGATCAGTTGCTGAGTTAGAATATTTTCTACTCTTACACTTGAAAAATGCCAGGATTATTATATGCAATTACTTTTTGTAGGCCTATTGTTTTCACATTTCAGTTGCCATGATAATGTTAATTGTGTAGCATCCATCATAAATTTAAAAGGGCAAGCACCATGGTCCATTTGAAAAGGAGAATTTGATAATTTACAGGGAAAAAATAAAGCATCATAAACTTCAAGTCTATTCAAGCCTGAAGCAACATTCTTAACCCTTTTAATCATGAAAACATCTTATTTATTCCTTAAACCTGAGACAATGAAAATATAGAATTTTGTGTTGTTTTCAATTAAGCTTTCAAAGTTTTTAAATGCAGCTTCATTTTAAAAAATTGATAAATAATTATAAAAAATTAAAATACCCTACACTTGAAATTATTAACTCTTGATATGTTTTAAAAGTATCTGTAGATGTATTGTTCACAGAGCAGTAAATTTACTTTCTGATTCAAAACTGCATCTAAAAGTTGGAATTTGAATTGTAGACTACATCAATCAAAACAACAAAGGAAATTGATTTATTAACAATAACATTTCATAATAACATTATTTTTCTTTTTGTCTTAATCCTACTGAGTGTCAAGATCTACTATCAGAAAGAGTATTGAACCATTAATAAATGTTTGCAATGAGATAATTTATATGTGCAAGGCCATCAAAATCTAAAACAATTCTGAGGGAGGAAGGGGAGGGGAGGCAAGAGAAAGAGGGGAAAGAATAAGAGAAAAAGGAGAAGGAAGAGGAGGATAACACAGGTAACAGTCAAATGAGGGCAGAAACAATACAATCAAATCTGAGAATGCAGTACAGCTGAGTTAAATGTGAGTGAATTCCCGTGCTACTGATTCATTCATTTGTATAGATAATTATGAAGTATGTTTAAATAGTGGCAAGGATATAACTATTGGGGCTTCCCCAGTGGCTCAGACAGTAAAGAATGTGCCTGCAATGCAGGAGACCCAGGTTTGACTGGCAAGGATGTAACTATAACGAACAACAAATTATTTTACCATCATTATTTATTAAATTAACCCAATCATCAATCTTTTAAATTTGTTTTTATTTTATTAATAAACAATTATAAATGATTAATTTTTATTTAATTAGTAACCTATAAACTAAAGAGCAAACTTAAGTCTGAAGATATTATCTCAAACAAGAGGAAGTTATTTTTTATTAACAATTGGATGAATGACTTGTATTCTTTTGTTCTGAACTAGGCTCCTTTCCACAATGCTCAGAAAGAAAACAAACAAACAAAAAAACCTGGGGAAAATGATGCTGAAAGCAAAATTAGCCAGCAGTTAGAGTGAAGAGATAACTTAAAAATTTTTCTATTAAATATCTTAGATATCTGGGTTATGTTCTAAACTTATCTGAGAGATAACAATTCTCTCTAATGGCCCATGTTTTAGTCTGCATTTTGGAGATTTCACAGTACCTCACATTCAGAATTCCTAAATCAAGTAAAGTTATAATTTAGGTTCTCTGACTACAGTGTACCCATCCCACTTCTAAGCATAAGTATAGAACCTTTGAAATGTTTAACTTGCATCATACTCACTTAGGAAAAAAAGGTCTTGTCATAGAGAGCTGGTACCTAGTATCATAACATGATTTTTCTTCCTTTTTCTCCATGGGACATGTCTGCTACTTCATGGTATTTTAACATAACATTATAAATAATAATCAATAGATACAAATCTGAGATAGGTAGTTACTATTTTCTTTTGAAATGTATCAGCAATAACATTCTTTCAGCTTTTATTTCTCTTTTTCACTCTCCAAGATAATCAAGAATAAACTATTTCTAAATGCTCTATCATACATTTAAGTAGGAAGTATGCTGCTAAGTGCCAAATAATGTATGCATTTCACATACATTTGCTTCCACAATAATTGCTTTGGAAATGATTTATAAATGCAAAAGAAGGGGTAAAGTCAACTGCACCACAACATGTCCAAGTTACACTTGTCCAGCATCACTATCTTCTTTCCTTTCCTATTCTCTTTGCACCTGCTTCGTTTTTTTTCATTTGGTTCATTAAATACAATATTTTCCTCTCATCTCCTCCTTTCTGTGTTATGTAGGTCATTAAAAAGTCCTGCTCTCTTACTAAATTTCAACTTTAGGAGTCACCTGAATCCCTATGTGACAAATGCCTCAAATTCAAAAATTTTAACATATAATCTCGTGGGTAGTGTTTGAAATGGTGGGGAAAGACAGCAAATACCCTTTTTTCACTGCTCTTCACTTTTACCAGGTCACCATCAACAGCTTTGATCAAGCTGTCCTTGCTTACCATCATATTTAATTACTTTCTGAAATTCAAAGATCTTGTTTAAAAAAAAAATAGTTCTTACCATCTCTATATCATTTTTTTTCATTCCTTGAAATATGTGAACTACTTTTTAAGTAGAGGTATTTTTGGTATGACTATAACTCAGAAATAGAATCTGGGTTATGCATTGTGTCTTAGGTACAGAAAGTAACCGGTATTTGGCTCTAGCCAAATTTTCTGTCTTTATTTTCATATTCTATTATCTAGAAAGAAATCAAAGCCTTTGGCAAGAAACACGTTTTGTGGGTATCAGTATCTTAAAATGCAAACTGGTTGCAAGCTGTTCAGAAGTTTCAAGCCTATCCATTAATGCCTTCCCCAAAGCTGGAGTCAATCACAATCTGCAGAATTACATTAAATAGTCTTAGTACTAGGACTGCTCATTCACAAGCCAAAAAAAAAAAAAAAAGATTTGCAATTATTGTTCAGTTCCATATGAATAAGGAATTGGAAACAGCTTAGTATGCTACAAGAAATAGAGATCTTAGATATTAATCAGTAACTAATTGTACAATAGGGCTTATGTCACTTAACTTCTTTGACCCTCCCTTTCTTCATTTGCAGAATTAGAGATATTCTTCTTGACTAAAATATATGATGTAAAATTTTATTTCTAAAATTTTATTTCTGTTTCTTTCATAACAACTTGAAATATGCTAGGGCTGAGGGAAAATCTTTTTTGTTAAAAACACACTAACCACTATCACAACTCACTCTTCCAATGACCCACCAAAACTAACACAAAACCTAGTTTGTATTACTGATTTTCTCTAAATTAGGAACATTTTGTTTCTGACCATAACTGATTGTATCATGGAGGATAGCTAACCCAAAAGCAGTGGTCCCAGTGGCCTGAGGAGAGAAGATTAACCAAATGGATTGATTTTTGTCTAAGAATATAGCAAAAGAATGGCAAATAATTGCTGAAACTGAAAGGATTACTTTCTAAGTAATGGTATTTTTGGTATGAAGGATAAGGAAATGTTTGGACCCAAATTAAATTTATCAAGAAATCCCAAATATGAATAAGACTGGGAAGCAACAAGTATGATAGATAAACCAACGAGATATAGAGACAATTTTCAAGTTATATATTGTTTACTGACCCACTCTAAATATAATTACTTGAAAAGTAGCAACCTATGGTTTGACCTTAAAAGTTTAATATACAAATGCCATCACATCACTTAAGTAATCATAATCCTGGAGAGTTTTGCCATCAGATTCATTTCTGAAAATTTCTATGTCCTGCTGGGTATCACAGAAAACATAATTACGGCAGGCTGCATTTCTCAGGCTCCATGTCAGCTGTTTCCCTTCTGGATTTGGTCAGTAACAGGCACTGGCTAGGCAGTAGACAGCGAGAGAAAGGAAGAATCCAGGGTACATGTCTCCCTCTCTATCAGAAGTGGAGTCTTCGACAATAGCTGTTCTTCCAAATCTCCATCTCCTTTCTTGGTTCTACCTTCCCCAAGCTGACTCTGATCCCTGAGCTCTGGTGGTACTACCTTTTCCCCTTCTCACTCAGACCTGGGGGCAATAGTGGTTTTCTGCTGCTTAATCTCTGAGTCACCTTACAGATTTTCTGCCGTGTGTCTCAGTTCTTTCCTTGTTTGTGTAATTCGTTCCCTGTACCAAGCACTCTCTGATTATTATCTGAGAGTGGTTTTCTTGGTTGGACTCTTCACAGGATGTGAAGCCCTTAGAGATGACAGTATTTAATATTGCACATACTTTCCTGACAGCTATTTATTGCATAAATTGTCTCTCCTTATTAAGTTTTTCAAATAAATTTGAGATGGGCAGAGAAGATGAGACTTCAGTTGGTACAGTTTCTCTTCTGATTTATTTGTCTGAAAACTGCCAGAAGGGAAGATCTACCAAATACCTATTTGTTATAATGTCAATCTGAGAAAACAAAGCAATTATAACTCTTGACAGGAAATGTAGTGGGTTTTTTTGGATACCAACTTCTGAGTAATGATAAAATAAGTAAAAAAAGAGCAAATGGCTAGTGGGATAACTGTATCATAAGATGCAAACTTTAAGTTTTCCTCAGTGCTCAACTTAACAATGTTGAATATAGTGTGATTATTGAACAACTAGTCTTGGGCAAATATTGTGCTAAGCCTAAGGTAGGATAATGAATAAGGCACAAAACTTGCCCTATAGGACTTCCCTTCAGGAATGAATGGGTGAATAAGTAAATAAATAAAAGTAGGTAACTTGAAGGAAAGATAATCACTTAAAAATATACAGGTATTAGAAACAGAATCCCTTCTAGTAAGATAATCATATGTGTAAACAAATAGATATTAAATACTGAGTACTTAGGACAAAATGGGAAAATATGCAAACTGTGGGTATAGATAAGAGTGGAGTACTAAATCTTGCTGGGGGATGTGTGAAGGAGTTGACCGTGGAAAGTTTTCTGAAGAGATAGTTAACTTGAGTGGATCACGGGATTCCCAGATAACTTGTTAAACAATATCTTGAGTGTGTCTGTGAAGTGGTTCTGGAATATTATTTGAATATTTGAAATTTGAATATTTGAACAGTAAACTGAGTAAAGTAAAGTGCTCTTCACAGTGTGGCAAGAATCCAACCTTTTGAGGTGGGGAGAATTCACTCTCTCTCTACCTGACTGATTGAACCAGAGCACTGTATACATCATCATTGGCTCTCCTGCTCTCAGATTTTCAAAATATTCCACCAGCTTACCTGAGTCTTCAACTTGCAGCTGGCAGATGGTAGTACTTCTCAGCTTGCATAATCACATGAGCCAAGTCCTTATAATAAGGCCTTATTCATATATATGAATGAATGAATGAGTGAATGTGCTTAGTTGCTCAGTCATGTCCAACTCTTTGAGACCCCGTGGACTGTATCCTGCCAGGCTCCTCTGTCTGTGGGGATTTTCCAGGCAAGAATACTGGAATGGGTTGCCATGCCATCTTTCAGGGGATCTTCCCAACCCAGGGATCAAACCCAGGTCTGCTGCATTGCAGGCAGATTCTTTACTGACTGAGCCACCAGGGAACCCTGAATGAGTTAATAAATAGGTGGATAAGGGCTTCTCTGTCCATGGAATTCTCCAGGCAAGAATACTGGAGTGGATTGCTATTCCCTTCTCTAGAGGATCTTCCTGACCCAGGGATTGAACCTGGGTTTCCTACATTGCAAGCAGATTCTTTACCATCTGAGCCACCAGGGAAGCCCCAAATAATAAGTTCAATTCAGTTCAGTCGCTCAGTCATGTCCCACTCTTTGCGACCCCATGGACTGCAGCATGCCAGGCCTCCATGTCCATCACCAACTCCTGGAATTTACTCAAATTCATGTTCATTGAGTCAGTGATCCCATCCAACCATCTCATCCTCTGTCGTCCCCTTCTCCTCCCACCTTCAATCTTTCCCAGCATCAGGGTCTTTTCAAATGAGTCAGTTCTTTGCATCAGGTGGCCAAAGTATTGGAATTTCGGCTTTAGCATCAGTCCTTCCAATGAATATTCAGGACTAAAATAATATAGTCCTGAAATAATAAGTAAAAGTAGATAAATTGAAGGAAAAGAGGGCATTTAGAAATATAGAGATAGTAGAAACAGAATCAATAGTATCTATTATCTGTATCTGCTTCTCTGGAGAATATCTAGGTAATATTTTGAAGGACCAATGTCATTCCAAACCAAGAATCCTGTTAGAGAACTAGGTGGTAGCAAAATAGTGAACAGGTTCGTGAGTCATTGTAATGAGACTGGGATTCAATGCATGCTGAAGAGTTCACTTAGGGTTATAAGATAAACATGATCGGACACACGATTTTGAGGAATATTAAGGAAGAAGTATGGAACAAATGAGACTGGTTAAGAAACTGATGTAATCTAAACATGCTTCTCTCTTTTTTCTTTTTCAATCCTTTTTAAAAAATGTTATTGTACAGTTGATTTACCTATTGTTTAATTTCTGCTGTACAGCAAAGTGACTGTTATGTATATATTGTTTTTCATATTCTTTTTATTATGGTTTATCACAGGTTATTAAATGTGCAGGATGTTGCTGCTTATCCACCTAAATATGATGATTTGCATCTGCTAATCCCACATTCCTAATCTTTCCCTCTCCCATGTCTTCTCACCCTTGGCAACCATAAGTCTGTTCTCTATAGTTAAACATCCTTCTCTTAACCTGAGGTTAAAGAGAACATAAACTAAGGCAGTAGGGTTGAAAACTGGAAGAATTATAACAATGTGTTCAAGAAATACTTAAAAGGTAGAGTTGACATGGTTCTGTGACTGAATATATTGCATTTGAGAATGAAGAAAAATACTATTTAGATGATATCAATTTAACACTACATAGATAATATTCTTGAATTGGAAATTGAATGTGTATTGAAAGATTATATAAGTTCAACATAGATGAACTTGTCTCCAGCTTTACCAAACTGTTAACTGAGGCAACAAAACAAATTAGTTAAAAGCAGACATTCTACATCCAGAGTTTGACTTTGAATTCAAGGTCTACCAGAAAAGAGTATATGTTGAATAAATAAATGTATGAATGAGAAGGTGAATAAATAATTAGTTACAAATAAAAAGTGGAAAACAAATTGGAAGGAAGGTAGATACTTAGAGACTTATAAGTGTTACAAATCTTAGTTAATATTTCCATAACTCAGTTTCTCTATCTCTGAAATGCAAATAGCAAAAGGAGCTACTTGTGAGGGTTGATAATACATTTTAAAAGATTGGAATAAGAGTATAACTAGAGATTAGCATCATTATTACACCTGGAATGTTTTCACTTGATTGAAAGCATCTAATTGAATATTATTTCCAAGAAAGTAAGAATTTTTGTCTGTTGATAAAGAATCTGAAATGCTCAGAACAGTGCCTGGAAAATAGCAAATTCTCCATAAATATTTACTGAATAAATGAGAGAATACTTCTAATAGGCACATATTATTGTTGTTTCTTTTAATAGTGCTTAATATACGGTATGCACTATTCCAAGCACTTTATGTTATTCAGCATATTTAATCATCATAACAAGCCTATGAGACAGTTTTATTGTCCCCTTTTTATAGATTAGAATACCAAGGCACAGACAGTTATTATTATTTATTGTCTTAGCCAATTTGAGGTGTTACAACAAAATGCCATAGACTCGGTGGCTTGTAAACAAAAGAAATTGAACTCTTACAGTTCTTGATACTGGGAAATCCTAGACCAAGATACCAGCAGATCAATGGTGACATGAATGGTCAACTTTTGCTATGTCATCACTAGACAGTAGGGGCAAAGGAGCTCTCTGGGTTCTCTTTTATAAGGGCACTAAGCTCATTCATAAAGGTTCCGCTTCATGGTCTAGTCACCTCCCAAGGGCCCCACCTCATGATGCCATCACATGGAGGATGAGGTTTTAATATTTTCTTTTCTGGGATACACATTTAGCCAACAGCAGTTATCAAAGATTGCACAAGGTGTAGGAGAATTTGAAAGCTAGAATCAAAGCTAGAATTTGAACTCAAGACACTATGTCTCTAGGGTTTTATGCTTTTGTCCATAATACACTTGGCTCTAAGGACTAAGGAAATAGATAGTAATGGCAGTTCCCAAGTGGGACAGTGATAAATAATCCACCTGCCAATGCAGGAGACAAAGAAAACCTGCATTTGATCCCTGGGTCAGGAAGATCCCCTGGAGTAGGAAATGGAAATTCCCTTCAGTATTCTTGCCTGAAAAATTCCATGGACAGTGGAACCTGGCAGGCTACAGTCCATGGGGTTGCAGAAAATTGGACACAACTAAGCACAGGGCAGTTCCCAAGGAGAAGGTGTTTTTTATTTAGGCAGAGTAACTGTTTTTACTGAAGGATGAAGTAGATTCAAAATGATAGTCAGCAAGGCTTTAATGATTCTCCAGTTGGAATATTTATTTTTAACTTGAGAAAAAGAGCTGTCCTGGTTGTGGCTGATATTTGGGAACAGCAAAATCTCAGCATCCAACTCTTGGCAATCTCATAAAAGCTTTGATGGATCTAAATATAAACCTGTAAAAGATTCTTTGTATCCCTAAATTTATTCCATTATACTATGATTTCCCTTTTATTTCTTTAAACACCATATTACTCCTTTTATTTGTAAACTCTATTTTGTACTGTATTCTAATTTTTTTGTGATTTCATCTTCTTACACTCCTTCCCTTCTGTTTATTCACTCTTTGACATTCAGACTTCACCTTTATTGTTGAGATTTGTTTTTATGTCTTCTTGAAATTGTTTTTATGATTTTCTTTTTTGTTTGCTTTTCTGTTGATTGACTCTTCATGAGAGAGATTATTTATAAACCCCTCACTGTCTCTTGGTGCTGTCAACAATTTCCCCAGTTATCTTTCTAAGGCACTTCTGAATCACCTTTTAAAGTATTCCCCTTTATCAGAAAAATAGAATATCTTAAATTCAGAGCCATACTTTAGATGAAAGGTGCACTTTGACAGGTTTTTTTGAGACAAAAATGTATCATTCCTGTTTTACTATAGTACCAGCTTCCAGGTCTGAAATTTCTACCAATAAGTTTGTTCCTCCAGAACCAACTATAAAAGTAAACTGATATCAACAGAACACTTTTTAAAAGTTTATATGCTTTAATTTTAGTCATCTAGCCACTGTTATCCAACTCTTTTCCACTGACATAACATTGTGGCACAATTTCCCTTAACATCCTTTATTGGTGAATCAGAGAGCTTGCCCTAAAGAAACCATTTTATTCCCTATAGAAAATTTATCCCTTTTGAGAATAAGAAGGGTTAAACTTTGAAGTTATAGTAACTTGGTAGCTATACATAAACACACACACTTTCATACATGTATATATACACACACATATACATACATACATATATGTATATGTAAGTTTTTCAGAGTAAATAATAAGCAACTAATATGTATGCTATAGTCATGGGCTTCCCGGGTAGCTCAAACAGTAAAGACTCTGCCTACAATGAAGGAGACCCGGCTTGGATCCTTGGGTTGGGAAGATCCCCTGGAGAAGGGAATGGCGACCCACTTCAATATTCTTGCCTAGAGAATTTCATGCACAGAGGAAGCTGGCTGGCTATATTCCATGGGGTTACAAAGAGTCAGACATGACTGAGCAACTAAAACAGACAGATATAGACATTATATTAATATGCTACAAATTTTATAAATATGCTTAATCTTTCAAACTCTAAAGCACTATCATCCACATTCTTCAATATGTTTAATGATAAGTTGGAAAGCAAGGATTTAAATTTGTGTTCCTATCAAAATTAATTCCAAATAAATTGTTTTATACCATCATATTTATTCTCTAATGAGGAAGGGCTAAACTTATAAAAACCCAACCTGGATGGCGGATTTTTTTTCATGATTAGAAAACATAAGGGAGAGAGAAAGCAGCTCATATCTTATCCATTATGATCAACAGCCCATGCTAATGGCATTCATTAAGCTAAATGAGCAGGAGAATGAGGACTCTAACTTTCTAATTGAGGCAGATTTATTTTTAGGATGAAATTCTCCCAAAATACATTTTCTTTTTTAAAATACCAAGTGCCATATTAAGACATATAATTTAAACAACCAATCATGAATGGGATGTGCTTTAGCTCTTCTGGAAGTGTGAAAATATACAAGGACCCAAATAATCACCATCACTTTTATAGTTTTTAGTATGACTATTATTTATTACACAAGTGAATAAAATATAAAAAGGAAGAAAAAATGTTTTTCATTAGAGTTAATGACTCATACTAGCAATTCTGATATTAAATTAACTGTTTAAGCTCTCTTTTGCCCTAGATCCACTCCTGAGAGCATCAGTCATGTAAAATAAATTCATATCACAAAAGTAATTGCACCTTAGAAACAGATTGGAAATAGATTTTATATATGCTGAGCTCTACTGTGCTTGTATGAAGCAAAGTATAAATATATATACACATACACACACACATACAGATACAGATACACACACATATATGTAACATGGAGGTTAACAGTTCAGTTCAGTCGCTCAGTTGTGTCTGACTCTTTGCGACCCCATGAATCGCAGCACGCCAGGCCTCCCTGTCCGTCACCAACTCCCGCAGTTTACCCAAACCCATGTCCATCGAGTCGGTGATGCCATCCAGCCATCTCATCTTCTGTCGTCCCCTTCTCCTCCTGCCCTAATCCCTCCCAGCATCAGGGTCTTTTCCAGTGAGTCAACTCTTCTCATGAGGTGGCCAAAGTATTGCATTTAAGCTTAAGCATCAGTCCTTCCAATAAACACCCAGTCCTGATCTCCTTTAAGATGGACTGGTTGGATCTCCTTGCAGTCCAAGGGACTCTCAAGAGTCTTCTCCAACACCACAGTTCAAAAGCACCAATTCTTTGGTGCTCAGCTTTCTTCACCGTCCAACTCTCATATCCATACATGACCACTGGAAAAACCATAGCCTTGACTAGACAGACCTTTGTTGGCAAAGTAATGTCTCTGCTTTTTAATATGCTGTCTAGGTTGGTCATAACTTTCCTTCCAAAGAGTAAGCGTCTTTTAATTTCATGGCTGCAATCACCATCTGCAGTGATTTTGGAGCCCCCCAAAATAAAGTCTGACACTGTTTCCACTGTCTTCCCATCTATTTCCCATGATGTGATGATGGGATCGGATGCCATGATCTTAGTTTTCTGAATGTTGAGGTTTAAGCCAACTTTTTCACTCTCCTCCTTCTCTTTCATCAAGAGGCCTTTTAGTTCCTCTTCACTTTCTGCCATAAGGGTTGTGTCATCTGCATATCTGAGGTTCTTGATATTCCTCCTGGCAATCTTGATTCCAGCTTGTGCTTCTTCCAGCCCAGCGTTTCTCATGATGTACTCTGCATATAAGTTAAATAAGCAGGGTGACAATATACAGCCATGAAGTACTCCTTTTCCTATTTGGAACCTCCTGTGGGTGCAGGAGGGCCAAGAGGAGCTACTCCAACGTTCAAGATCAGGAGGGGCAGCCGTGAGGATATACCCTTCATCCAAGGTAAGGAGCAGCAACTGCACTTTACTGGAACAGCCGTGAAGAGATACCCCATGTCCAAGGTAAGAGAAACCCAAGTAAGACGGTAGGTGTTATGAGAGGGCATCAGAGGACAGACACACTAAAACCATAATCACAGAAAACTAGCCAATCTGATCACACAGACCACAGTCTTGTCTAACTCAATGAAACTAACCCATGCTGTGTGGGGCCACCCAAGATGGACGGGTCATGGTGGAGAGGTCTGACAGAATGTGGTCCACTGAAGAAGGGAATGGCAAACCACTTCAATATTCTTGCCTTGAGAACCCCATGAACAGTATGAAAAGGCAAAATGATAGGATACTGAAAGAGGAAGTCCCCAGGTTGGTAGGTGCCCAATATGCTACTGGAGATCAATGGAGAAATAACTCCAGAAAGAATGAAGAGATGGAGCCAAAGCAAAAACAATACCAAGTTGTGGATGGGACTGGTGATAGAAGTAAGGTCCGATGCTGTAAAGAGCAATATTGCATAGGAACCTGGAATGTTAGGTCCATGAATCAAGGCAAATTGGAAGTGGTCAAACAGGAGATGGCAAGAGTGAATGTCGACATTCTAGGAATCAGTGAACTAAAATAGACTGGAATGGGTGAATTTAACTCATATGACCATTATATCTACTACTGTGGGCAGGAATCCCTTAGAAGAAATGGAGTAGCCATCATAGTCAACAAAAGAGTCTGAAATGCAGTACTTGGATGCAATCTCAAAAATGACAGAATGATCTCTGTTCATTTCCAAGGGAAATTATTCAATATCATGGAGGTTAACAAGCCTAACACAAATAACTTATTAGGTTAATAAGTCTAACATGTTCTATTAATTTTATACAGAGTAAATTCTAACAACCACAGGTACTTTTATAATAAGTACTTATAACATTTTAGGTATAACTGAAAGGTGAATGCACTTGTCATTAAAAGATCTGGATTTCAAGTATAGTTCTATTGTTATTACTGCTATGGGTGAATCTCTAAAAAAAATAATAATAAATATAAACTCAAAAAATGATTTTCAAAGTTTGTTCTGACTACAACAAACTTGCTTAACTTGTTTCAGATAAATCTTCCCACCAAAATAAAATTATAAAACCTAGACAAAACGTATAAAATAACTATTTTGGAGAGGAACCAAAGCATGCAGGGTTTGAGGATCCATAACCACTGAGACAATGCAAGCTTGTTAGATAATTTCTACATTATCTCGGTCTTTTCCCTGAAGCCATTTTTCAATTCACTGCAAAACACAAGCAAAATGTAGCAGTCTCACAGGGCTGAAAAACAATGGCAAGATTTTAAAGTTGCCAAACAATGGTATTTGAGAAGCAAAATTCTTGAAATAAGGGAACTACAATAGTGAGTTAACAAAATGTCCAGACATATCTCCTGGAGGTTGTTGGTTGACATACGAGAGATGAGATAAGAAAGAAAAAGAAAGGAAGGTGGGGCAGGGAAGAGAGAGAGAAAGGTAGAGGAAGGAAAGGAAAGGAAAGTTAAAAGGTAAAGCCCAGCTGCAAATGGTAACTAGAAGCCAAAAACAAACAAACAACAACAACAACAAAAAAAAAAAAACTGAGCAGAAATCTCATCATCCACAAACAGAAGACAGAAGCTGAAGGTCTAGACTAGGAATATTGGAAGAATCTGCCCAAATATTTAAGGTCTTCTGTTGATGTTCCAGAAAGGTGACATCCTAGAAGTCAAGCAACACCTTAGGTATAAAGCACATACTTTAAGAGTAAGGACTGCAATCTAAAGGTAACAGCAAAACTGATACAGAGTCACTGATGCAAATCTCTTACCTCAGGTGGAAATCCAAAGTCACTGCGGTAAAGTGGGGCTTCAGACATGACTCCAGGTGCACCTGTCAAGCTCAGGCAGAGTGCCAGGCATGCAAGAGTAAGCTGGTGGTGCATATAGTCCGGCTCTAATCCCAGGGACAGCCTGCCACACTGTGCGCCCCAGGCCACTGTCCTGCCATCTGGTGGCTCGCGGCTGACAGGGTCGGTCCAGGTGGTTCCAGGGATGGGAATGTCCATGTCTGGGGGACCATTACTCTGCCTACCACATGATCAGAAAGTTGATTGCCAGAGTGTTATAGGACCTTGAAGCAGTTTGCCGAGCTTCTGAGTGTCAGAGCCTTGCCCAGCCCACCATGTTCCTAAAGCAAGAGGACTCATGCCTTGGGTGCTTGCTGAGATCTGGCAGGCTATACAACTGACTGCTCTGTCAGAGGTCAAGCCCTGAGCCTTTGGAGTGGGAGCACTGACTCCAAGACCCTAGACTACCAGAGAACTAACCCTAGAAGGTATCAAATAGTGAGAACTCACACAAAGGAAACCACTGAAATACAAGACCCAGCATCACCCAGCCACTAGTAGCACCCTGTGCAGGAGGCCTCATCTAAACAACAAACAAAACAAAAATACAAACCCAATCATCAGCAGACAGGATTACCACTTCACTCAGCCTTGCCCATCAGAGGAAAAACAAACAATCAAACAAAAATTCAGCATAAATCTCACCCTATATGACACTAACACGAACCACTGGGCCAATCTTAGGAGGGAAGAAACTAAAAGGAAGAAAGAATTCAACCTTGAAGCCTGGGAAAAGGAGAACTCAAACATAATAAGTTAAAAAGAAATAATGAAAAGGCAGAGAAATACTACACAAATGAAGGAACAAACTAGAAACACAGAAGCCCAAATAAATGAAGAGGAAACAAACTACCTGAAAAAAAAATCAGAATAATGATAGTAAAGATGATCAAAACCTTGAAAACAAAATGGAGAAAATGCAAGAATCAATTAACAAAGACTTATAAGAATTAAAGGATAAACATACAGACACAAATCATGCAATTACTGAAATTAAAAATACTCTACAAGGAATCAATAGCAGAATATTTGAAGCAGAAAAATGAATCAGTGAGCTGGAAGATAAAATGGTGGAAATAACTTCTGAAGAGCATAATAAAGAAAAGAGAATGAAAAGAACTGAGGATAGGCTCAGAGACCTCTGGAACAATATCAAATGCACCAACATTCTAATTATAGGGGTCCCAGAAGAAGATGAGAAAAGGAAAGAGTATGAAAAAAATTTTGAAGATATTATAGTTGAAAATTTCCCCAACATGGAAAAGGAAATAGCCAATCGAGTCCAAGAGTCACAAAGAGTCCCATACTGGATAAACCCAAGGAGAAACACACCAAGACACACACTAATCAAACTAACAAAAACTAAACACAAAGAAAGAATATTAAAAGCAGCAAGGGAGAAGCAATAAGTAACATACAAGGGAAACCCCATACACTTAACAACTGATCTTTCAGCAGAAACTCTGCAGGCCAAAAGGGAATGGCAGGGTATATTTAAAGTAATGAAAGGGAAAAATCTACAACCAAGATTACTGTACCCTGTAAGGATCTCATTCAAAACTGATGGAGAAATAAAAAGCTTTTCAGATAAGCAGAAGTTAAGCGAATTCAGTACCACTAAACCAGCTTTACAGCAAATATTAAAGGGACTTATATAGTCAAGAAATACAAAAGAAGAAAAAAGATCTACAAAATTAACCCCAAACAATTAAGAAAATGACAATAGGAACTTATATATATATCAACAATTACTTTAAATGTAAATGGATTAAATGCTCCAAACAAAAGACACAGACTGGCTGAATGGATACAAAAGCAAGACCCATATACATATGCTATCTACAAGAAACCCACTTCAGACCTCAAGACACATATAGACTGAAAGTGAGAGTATGGGAAAAAACATACTCCATGCAAATGGAAAGCAAAAGATAGCTGGAGTAGCAATCTTCATATCAGACAAAATAGACCTTAAAATAAAGAAGATTACAAGAGATAAGGAAGGACGCTACATAATGATCAAGGGATCAATCCAAGAGGACAACATAACAATTGTAAATATCTATGCACCCAACATAGGAGCACCTCAATACATAAGATAAACACTAACAAAAATAAAAGGAGAAATTGAAAGTAACACAATAATAGCAGGAGACTGTAACATCCCACTCACACAAATGGGCAGATCATCAAAACATAAAATAAAGTCTTAAATGATATGTTAGATGAGATGGATCTCATTGATATCTTCAGGACAATCCATCCAAATGCAGAAGAATACACCTTCTTCTTACCTGTGCATGGAACATTCTCCGGATAGACCACATCTTGAGTCACAAATCAAACCTCAGTAAATTTAAGAAAATTGAAATTCTATCAAGCATCTTCTCTGACTACACTATGAGACTAGATATCAATTACAAGATAAAAACTGTAAGAAACACAAACACGTGGAGATTAAACATCACGTTTCTAAATAACCAACGGATTACTGAAGAAATCAAAAGGGAAATAAAAAATTTCTAGAAACAAATGACAATGAAAACACAACAACTCAACACCTATGGGATGCAGCAAAAGCATTCCTAAGAGGGAAGTTTATAGCAATACAATCCTACCTAAAGAAACAAGAAAAACATCTAGTAGATCGCCTAATTTTACACCTAAAACAACTGGAAAAAGAAGAAGAAAAACAACAACAACAACCAAAATTAGTAGAAGGAAAGAAATACCAAAGATAAGAGCAGAAATAAATTAAAAAGAAATGAAACAAACAATAGTAAAGATCAATAAAACTAAAAGCTAATTCTTTGAGAAGATAAACAAAATTGACAAGCTTTTAGACAGAATCATCAAGAAAAAAAGAGAGAAGAATCAAATAAACAAAGTTAGAAATGAAAAATGAGAGATTACAACAGACAATGCAGAAATAAGGATTATAAGAGACTATTATGAACAAATACATGGCAATAAAATGAATAACCTGGAAGAAATGGACAGGTTCTTAGAAAAGTTCAATCTTCCAAGACTGAACCAGGAAGAAATAGAAATTATTAACAGCCCAATTACAAGCACTGAAATTGAAGCTGTGATAAAAAATCTCCCCCAAAAACAAAAGCCCAGGACCAGATGGCTTCACAAGAGAATTCTATCAACATTTAGAGAAGAGCTAATGCCTATTCTTCTAAAACTCTTTCAAGAAATTTCAGAGAAAGGAACACTTCCAAACTCATTCTATGAGGCCACCATCACCCTGATACCAAAACCAAAGACAACACACACACAAAAGAAAACTACAGGCCAATATCACTGAATAACATAGATGCAAAAATTCTCAACAAAATTTTAGCAAACAGAATTCAGCAACATATCAAAAAGCTCATACACCATGATCAAGTCAAGTTTGTTCCAGGAATGCAATGATTCTTCAATCTACACAAATCAATCAATGTGATACATCATATTAACAAACTGAAAGATAAAAACCATATGATCATCTCAATAGATACAGAAAAAGCCTTTGACAAAATTCAGCACCCATTTATGATTAAAGCTCTTCAAAAAATGGGCATAGAAGGAACCTACCTCAACATAGTAAGGCCATATATGATAAGCCTACAGAAAACATTATTCTCAATGGCGAAAAACTGAAAGCATTTCCCCGAATGCCAGGAATAAGACAAGGGTGTCCACTTTCACCACTATTATTCAACATAGTTCTGGAAGTCCTAGCTACAGCAAGCAGAGAAGAAAAAGAAATAAAAGGAATCCAGTTTGGAAAAGAAGTAAAGTTCTCACTGTTTGCAGATGACATGATACTGTACATAGAAAACCCTAAAGATATCATTCAGAAAATCATTAGAAATAATCAGTGAACTTAGCAAAGTTGCAGGATACAAAATCAATACACAGACATCACTTGCATTTCTATATACTAACAATGAAAAATCACAAAGAGAAATTAAGGAATCAATCCCATTACCTGTTGCAATGTAAAGAATAAAATATCTAGGGCTAAACTTATGTAAGGAGACAAAAGAACTGCACACAGAAAATTATAAGACACTGATGAAAGAAATCAATGATGACATAAACAAATGGAGAGATATTCCATGTTCCTGGGTAGGAAGAATCAATATTATGAAAATGATTATATTACCAAATGCAATCTATAGGTTCAATGCAATCCTATCAAATTACCAAATGCATTTTTCACAGAACTAGAAGAAAAAACTTCACAATTCATTGGGAAACACAAAAGACCCTGAATAGCCAAAGCAGTCTTGAGAAAAAAGAATATAGCTGGAGGAATCAACCTTCCTGACTTCAGATTATACTACAAAGCTACAGTCATCAAGACAGTATGGTACTGGCACAAAAACAGAAATATAGACCAATGGGACAAGATAGAAAGTCCAGAAATAAACCCATGCACCTATGGGTACCTTATTTTTGACAAAGGAGGCAAGAATATACAATGGGCAAAGACAGCCTCTTCAATAAATGGTGCTGGGAAAACTGGACAGCTACATGTAAAAGAATGAAATTAGAATAATTCCTAACACCATTAACAAAGATAACCTCAAAATGGATTAAAGACCTAAAGGTAAGACCAGAAACTATAAAACTCTTAGAGGAAAACATAGGCAGAACACTCAATGACATAAATCAATGTAAGATCCTCTATGATCCACCTCATAGAGTAATGGAAATAAAAACAAAAGTAAACAAGTGAGACCTAATTAAAAGTAAAAGCTTTTGCACAGCAAAGGAAATTATAGGCAAGGTGAAAATACAACCCTCAGAATGGGAGAAAATAATAGCAAATGAAACAACTGACAAAGGATTAATTTCCAAAATATACAAGCAGCTCATACAACTCAATGTCAGAAAAACAAACAACCCAATCAAAAAGTGGTAAAAAGACCTAAATAGACATTTCTCTGAAGAAGACATATAGATGGCTAACAAACACATGAAAAAATGCTCAACATCGCTCATTATTAGAGAAATGCAAATCAAAACCACAATGTGATATCACCTCACACCAATTAGAATGGCTGCCATTAAAAAGACTACAAACAATAAATTCTGTAGTGGGTGTTGAGAAAAGGGAACACTTTTGCACCGTTGGTGGCAATGTAAATTGATACAGCCACTATAGAAGATGGCATGGAGATCCCTTAAAAAAAACTAGGAATAAAACCACTATATGACTCAGCAATCCCACTCCTATGCATATATCCTGAGGAAACCAGGGTTGAAAAAGACACATGTATCCCATTGTTCATTGAAACACTATTTACAATAGCTAGAACATGGAAGCAACCTAGATGTCCATTGACAGATGAATGGATAAAGAAGCTGTGGTACACATACACAATGTAACATTACTCAGCCATAAAAAGGAAAGCATTTGAGTCAGCTCTGATGAGGTGGATGAACCTAGAACCTATTACACAGAATGAAGTAAGTCAGAAATAAAAAGATAAATATCGTATTCTAATGCAAATATATGGAATCTAGAAAAATGATACTGAAAAATTTATTTATAGGCAGCAATGGAGAATCAAACATACAGAATAGACTTATGGACATGGGGAGAAGGGAGGAGAGGGTGAGATGTATGGAAAGAGTAACATGGAAACTTACATTACTGTGTGTAAAAGAGATAGCCAACAAGAATTTGCTATATGGCTCAGGAAACCCAAACAGGGTTCTGTATCAGCCTAGAGGGATGGTATGGGAAGGGAGATGGGAGGGAGGTTCAAAAGAGAGGGGATATATATATACCTATGACTAATTCATGTTGAGGTTTGACAGAAAACAGCAAAATTCTGTAAAGCAATTATCCTTCAATAAAAAAAATTAAAATAAAAAATGATACAGAATAAGTCTTTAATTATCCACACTCAACAGAATCAACACTGAAAGGGGTTGGTCCACTGTCCACTGATACACCATCTGTTGTCAAAAGAATTAAGCCTCTTTAAGCAAAAACAAGATTTTCTAGAATCATTATAATTTTTATCAAAAATATTTAGCATCAACTAAAAAATAATGAGGTATGTCAAATACCCTTTATCCAGATTCATCAATTTTTAAATATTTTGTCCTCTGCTTCATTGCTTTTCTACATCTAATATTTTTCTGAACCATACATCCTGCATTGTTTACCACTTAATGCTTGAATGCAATTTCTGTAGGAATGAAGATCTCCTTTACATAACCATAGTAAAATGATCAAATTCATGAAATTGAACAGTGGTATATTTTTATCTATATTTCACATTCCATTTTCTTCTCTCACTATACCCTTTCTAGCTATTTTTAACCTGTCTAATGTCATATTCATGATGGGGGTGCATTTACTTGAAGCATCTATTAAATTTAATTTTGAGAGGTTAAGTCTAGAACATTTTTTTTAAACCTTTCTTTGTTTACCAGGACATTGACTTCTTTGTTTAAGAATATAGGTCTTGTATTTCATATGGATTTTATTCACATGGTTTTTGCTGGTGTTTCCTCAAGTTTAGATTTATATATTTCACGACTGGGAAACTATACCTATTATGCTATGTCCTTTTTAAGGTATCAGTTATACATACATTTGTTCCCTCTTAGTGATAATGATATTTTTTAATCACTTGGTTGATATGTTGGCTGGTTTATTTACTATGAATTGGCTATTTTCCCTTTTGTAATTACTAAGTAGTTTTGAGGGAGATAATTTGAGGCTATGTGAATTCCTGTTCTTCATCAAATTTTTCATCTCTAAATTTAGCAGTTATTTATTTCTTGCCTGTGATGGTACAAAATAGTAATTTATTAACTCTATTATTCTTCTGTATTTATGTGATAATTCTACTATAAGGAAGAATTTTTCTATTTTCAATTTATTTGTTTACAGATTTGTATTGATAGTATGCATCCATGTGTTCTTAATTTATTTGATGGGTTATAATCCATTACTGCATTATTTAATTAGAAGTTTGAGTTGTTGAAGATTTGGCTGGAGGGATCCCCTTTAAGTTGATTCCTGTCATTTTGGCATGCTTTATCACTTTCTGATCACTTCTTAATTTTCTAGCACAGAAAATTCTCCCTGATTTTCTCTGTCTAGTCTTGGAATTAGCTATTTATCCAAGATTCCCTGATGTCTTTTAGTGGACAATGGTATTCAGAAAAAAGGGACTTGGTTCATTGTCAATGGAATATCATTATTTCAAGGTGGGTGTGGGTCAAGTGGGGAGAAGATAGACACATACATACATATGTCCAAAATGATTTATTTTGCCTTTCCCACACCATGGTTGTACTTTCCTTCCTCCCCATAAGAAAAATGGATTCCAGCAATATAAATATATTTACTTGTTTGCTCAATGTTATAGTATATAAAAATAGTTACAATTGTTAAACCCATAAGAAATTAAGAACAGATCTAATTTGGAATTCCTTAGTGGTCCACTGGTTAAAACTCCAGGCTTCCAAAAAAAAAAAAGACTCCAGGCTTCCAATGCAGGGGTCATGGGTTCAGTTCCTGATCTGGAAAGTTCTGCATGCCACATGGTGCTGCCATAAAAGAAAAAAAAAAAAAAAAAAAGACCTAGATTAAAAAGTTCAGGGTATGTTTAGAGTTCCTTTATTTCTTTTTCACCATCAGCCTTGGGGATATAGTCGAAGAACTGTTTTACAAAGTTAATTGGATTCATGATTTTGTTTTTGTTTCATGTTATTTCATTTCATTTTAATTTATTTTATTTAATGGAGATTTTACCCCTTACATATATGGCTGGTTCATTTGTATCTATTTGCATTCAGTTTGAGGGTTTTATTTTTTTATTCTTTTAAAATTTTTATTTAGTTATGTAGAGCATTGACATGATTCTAAAATTAGAAACTGTAGAAAATGTTATACTTAATGAAATATTACTTCCTCCCATATTTTCACTTTCTTTTTTATACTTATAACCAGTGTTATTGTTCTTTTATATGTCCTTACTACATTTCTTATTATAAAATTAGCAAATACTTGGCTGTTTTCTTATTTTCCCTTCTGTCTTATAAGAAAACATTATACCATATATACTCTGGACTCTTGCTATTTGCTTTCTAAAAATTGTATGATATAGTCTGGATATCACTCCATACCAACTTAAGGACTCCTATATTCTTTTACATTGCTACAGAGTATACCTGTGTGTATGTGTGTGTATGTAATATTAATTCAATCAATTTCTTATTGTGTGGGTATTTACATGGTTTTAAATATTTTGTAATTACAAATAATGCTATTTTGTATTATTGAGACTGTAAGTTCATGGTAAATTCATAGATGTGAGATGGTAGTGTCAAAGGACAAATGCATAGGTAATTCTATTACTATCACCAAATTCCCTTCCATGGGGGCTTTGTCATTTTGCATTTCACCCACAATATATAAAAGTGTCTCCACAGTTTCATGAATAGAATGTATTATCAAATTTCCAAAGTTTTGCCAATTTGGTATATGAAAAATGTTATCTGAATGCAATTTTGATTTATGTAACTCTTCTTTTTACATATGAAATTAAATATATTTTTGTATTTAAGGTTATTATATCTTTTATGCAACTTTTTTTAACCTTTACTTATTTTTTGAAGAGATTTTAGAAGTTCCTACATTTTAAAACTTCTTTATATATTTGAGAGATTACTCTTTATATGAAATATATATTGTAAACATTTTCTTCCAATTTGTCGTTTAGTTTTTGACTTAGTTTATGTTTTTATTATTTTCTTTAGGTTTATCTTGCCATGCCAAAGTCTTTTAAAATTATTTCTATGTGGACCAATTTGTTAACCATTTTTTATTTTATTGGATTTTGAATTCCAATTATAAAACCTTCCTCCATATTCAGGTTATAGAAAATTTAATAACGTTTTCTTCTACTTTGGATAGTTACATGTTTTACATTTAGATCTCTTATCCTTTTAGAGTTAATTCCTGCATATGGTATAAGGAATATAATTAATCTTATGTTTGCCCAAATGGCAAACAAGTTGTACAAAGAGCAATTTAAATCGAACTTTATCTCTTAGGTGTTTGGATGTCAATATTTTGGTATACTAAATGTCTTTGTATACTTAGCTTTATTTCTGTATTTTCCATTATATTCTAATGATTGCTATGATTCTTCATGAATTAACTTTAATGATCTCTGTGACTTTTCATGAATTGCTTTGATTATAAAGATTTTTAGTATATATTATAATTTATAATCTAGTTATTCTAGATCTCGTCTGGCTTTAGAAAGAAAAAAAAACATAATAATGCTTCCATTGTTAGAGTCCAACAATACAATGAGTTTTTTCCAATAATTATCCAAATATAATAACTAATTACTTATATCTAAGCAATATAGCTGTTTTATTTTTGCTTGCATTAATTGTTGAGAACATGGGCTGATTTTATCTGGATGCAATTCTTACACTTACCAAATAATCACTAAACTATTAAAACAAAATATTAATTTAAAAAGGTAAAATCCTTCATTTAAGATTGAAATTTGAAAACTATGAAACATAGATGTGAGTTCAGGAACTCTAGTCCCCCTTGAAGCAGTTTCCATAAAGTGCCAACTAATTGAGCATATTTAATATCTATTTCTACTTTCTCATAACTAGGAAAAGGAAAGCTTATGCTAAGCTATAATTTGATTTTTAATTGCTGTTCATACTTGATATTTAATAATGTTTTTATTTCAAAGAATATGTTCAAATTGCCATATTACTTTTTTAATTGATTTCATTGTAATGGGTGCTAATTTTTACTTTAATCAATTTCTTCACAGTGGAAAATAAGTTTGTATAATACCAGTTTCCCTTAAAGCATGGGAATATCTTTAGGTATGACACCTATGAAATTAAAAAATTATTTATTAGTAACCTTGTAATGCATTAAGAAAATATGAAAATAACAACAAGAGACCTGGGTTTCCAATCTGAATTTCTGACATACATAGTTTTATAACCAGAATGAAGGCACCAGATCTTCAACCCACAGTTTTGTCATTTACAAAATGTAGGAATCATATTTAATCAGTGGTTTCTAATCATTATTTATTTAGTATCAATCTTAAGTAATTTTTATATAATGACTTACTATTGGAACTATAATAATATTTAAAACCTAGATAAACAGAGACATTTCTACATTTCCCGTTTAACAAATTGGTCAGTTTTATAAAGTGTGCCTCCCTTACTAAGTTATAAAGACAAGATTATGTCCAATTTGTTTAGTTTGGATACTAATACTGTGCCTTACATGTAATTAGTGGGCTCCCTGGTGGCTAAGACATTAAAAAATTCACCTGCAATGCAGGAGACCCAGGTTCAACCACTGGGTCAGAAAGATCCCCTGGAGAAGGGAATGGCTACCCACTCCAGTATTCTTGCTTGGAGAATCCCATGGGCAGAGAAGCCTGGCGGCTACAGACCATGGGGTCACAAAAAGTCAGACATGACTGAGCAACTAACATGTACTTAGTACTCAATAAATATGTGTTGGCTGGTAAGGATGCAGGGCAACTGGTACTCTTCATACATTTCTGGTAGGCAATTTCTTATCCAGCTAAGAATGAGTAACTCTGTAGTAAATGTAAATAAATGTTCATAGATTTCTTATTCAAAATAGCAAAAATCTGGAAATAACCCAAGTATCTTCCAACTAAGTGAATACACTGTGATATATTCATACAGTAGAATACTATTCAACAACAAAAAGAAAGAAACTTTAGCACACCTGTGATAGCTTGAATGGATCTCAAGGGCATTGTGCTGATCAAAATAAATAAAAACAAACACAAACAACAACATTCTAATCACATAATATATGATTCAATTTGTTTAATATTCTTAAAGTGCTATTAAAGGGATAGAGAACAAAAAAGTTGTGCCAGGACTTGAAGTTGGGGAAAGGTGTGACTTTTTATTAAAGGCTTCCCTGGTGGCTCAGTGGTAAAGATTCCACCTGCCAATGCGGGAGGCTCAGTTTCAATCCCTGGGTTGGGGAGATCCCCTGAAGAAGGAAATGGCAATCTACTCTAGTATTCTTGCCTGAGAAATCCCATGGACAGTGGAGTTTAAGTGGACTATAGTCCATAGGGTCGCAAAAGAGCTGGATAGGATTTAGCAACTAAATAATAACAACAATAATATTAAGGAGTAACACCAGGTAGTTTCTTTGTGGTGCTTGAACCACTGATTATGGTGAAGTTTAATCTATATGTGTGATAAAACTGTACAACCATATACCAAAAAAGAAATAAAAAGATATAAAACCTGGTGAAATCAGAATAACATCTATATTTGAGTTAATAGGATTTTATCTATATCCATTTCCTCTTTTTAACAATGTACTATGGTTATGTAAAAATTATTTTTAAAAGAATATTATCTTTGTGGGACCTTCTTTTACTATTTTTAAAACTTCTTGTGAAATTGAATCCACTTCAAAAGAAAGAGAAAAACATAGGTTGAATTAATGAATAAATAGAGCAACAACCCTCACAACATTTTGACCAGAATGTCATTGTTGTTTAGTTGCTAAATCGTGTCTGACTCTGCAATGCCATGGACTGCAGCCCTCCAAGCTCCTCTGTCCATGGGGTTTCCCAAGCCAGAATCCTGGAGTGGGTTGCCATTTCTCTCTCCAAGGGATCCTTCCAACCCAGGGGTCAAAGCCATGTCTCCTATTTGGCATGTAGATTCTGTACTACTGAGCCACCTGGGAAGCCCATTTTGACCAGCATATGCTCGTGCAAATTGGACTTTGGTGGACAACCTGGAACTAAATAGTTTTATGTACCAGTATTTCTTCAGATACTTGAAGTACAATATTTATTGCTAATTATTCCCATTTTCTTTGCCTAAACCTAATCTCAGTTCTAGATCAAATCAGTTGGATTCTTGTCCCTTTTTGTTGCTGGGCAATCACTTTTTAATGCCCAGCTAGTGACTACTTAAACTCCATTCTGATTCCTAGAAAAGTACTATACTTTCATGCCTAGATTGGAGGTACTGGTAATTTTCAATTTGAATCTGTTTTCTTTATAGTCGTTATCCAAAGCTCAACTAGAAATAATGAAAATTTCATTTATATACTTACTCTGTTTTGAACACACGGCATTATGCTCAGCTGGGACTTAACACTTTGAATTTTATCATTTCATACTGTGTTATTTTACTTTTCAGTAAAACTTCCTTTCTGAAGCCTCAGTAATGTCAATATTTAACAGTATCATTTACGTACATCTTAAATCCACCATTTCTATAATAACTCATAATTTCAGACCAGACTGCCAGCTTTAGAAGAAAGAGGTAACAAGGCAAAAGGTCAGTTTTTCAATGATAAGAAAAATGTATTTTTTTAAAAAAAATATTTGTTCTTATTTTGTTTTATGACTGGTGAATTTGAGAATTCTAGCATATAGTAAAGTCTCTGAAATTATTCCCTAAAATCTTAAGATTTTACAGATGTGTTCCTATTATTTTACCTGACTTGAATTCAGTTCAGTTCAGTTCAGTCCCTTAGTTGTGTCCAAATCTTTGTGACTCCATGGACTGCAGCACTCCAGGCTTCCCTGTCTAGCACCAACTCCCGGTGCTTGCTCAAGCTCATGTCCATAGAGTCAGGGATGCCATCCAACCATCTCATCCTCTGTCATCCCCTTCTCCTGCCTTCAATCTTTCCCAGCATCAGGGTCTTTTCCATTGAGTCAGTTCTTCGCATCAGGTGGCCAAAGTATTGGAGTTTCAGCTTCAACATCAGTCCTTCCAATGAGTATTCAGGACCTGAATTAGGGTCAATAAATTAATAGCACTGAAATCTGAATAGAATTTTTTATTGTTTCATGTGAGAAAATGTCCTACAATATCCTATTTTACTATTATCTTCAGTGAAATTCCACTTACACAGTGTTGTTCTTTATGAGTTCTGCTTCATTTCCCTGAGTAAGATATTCTGTGAAGGAGATCAAAGAACATTTTCTATAACCTTTGTTCATTCATTTATGCACCCTAGTGCCAATTGTATGTCCTCTGCTCTCACAAGCACCAAGAATACAATGGGAAAAAAGTGAATGAAGTCTTTTTTCTCGTAATACTTGCATTCTAGTGTTTACTTCTTTTGTTTCTGAAAGAAAAGTGAAAGTGATGTCGCTCAGTAGTGTCCAACTCTTTGAGACCCCATGGACTGTAGCCTACCAGGCTCCTCTGTCCTTGGGATTTTCCAGGCAAGGGTATTGGAGTGGGTTGCCATTTTCTTCTCCAGAGGATCTTCCTGACCCAGGGATTGAACCCGGGTCTTCCACATTGTAAGCAGACGCTCTATCATCTGAGCTACCAGGGAACCCTTCTTTTGTTTCTAACTAGATTAAAGTTTTGCATTTGCATCCTACTTTTCTTAGTTTCATCAAAAGTTTCTCATATCCAAAGGTGTATTCTCCATGCATGAAATTTAAAGATCTCTTGTGAAGGACCTACATGTGAATGTGCTCTCTCAGCAATAAGGATTTGGCAATCTTATCATTGAGATGCTAGAAATGCAGGCTTATTTTCCAAAAGTTCAAAGACTTTTACAATAGATCTGTATGTATAATTTAAATTAATCTGAGCTATATAGTCACTAAGCACATAGATTTTTATCTGAGCAGGTAATTAGGCCTGAAAATGTATTCTTTTAAAAACTAAATAATAACTAAAATAAGACACCAATATTATTAATATTAGACTATAGCTTGTATACCTATACATAGACATTTATCCAGTATGTGTTTTTGGTGCATGCATTTATTTGACTACTATGTTGTTTGAGGGGGCCAGTTATTCATTTTAAACAGAATTTTGTACTTTTATTTAGTTATGTTTATAATGAAGATCTCTCTTTGTACTGGTCTAGTACTTCACTTAGAGCGTTAAATAGCAGGGAGTTGGAAAGTCATTTTCAAAGATTTATCTTTGTGCTGGAGCATAGTAAGTCTTGCAGTGAAACTCAAGATTGGTCAAGAAGAAAAATTATCCTTTAATCCCCCAAGGAAAGTAGAATAATATTCATAGAACATCATGGGGAAAGTTGCACTTTTATTGCTTCCTTTCCACGTTGAAATTTATAGAATAAAATGTTTTAACTTTCCTTAGATGTCATGTTTAAGCCTAATTGAAAAAATTGCAGAGCAGTCTAAAAATAATTCATTAATTATGCTCTAGGGTGCTAGTTAAAACCCCCATGAGTATGAAGCATGTTTTACAATGTTATATTAAGCTAATCCTGGAGTGTATCCTGCTGTAGGCAAGTCATCTTCCTACATGGAAAAGTGAGATTAGAATAAGATGCCAGAGCATCTCTCTGATTTCTTCTTCTCTAAGATCAAATGCATAGGTTTAGTTAGAGAACATCTGGGATTCTTTTGCCTCATACAAAAGTCTCCATCAAAACATGCCTTAAAAATATTTATTCAGCAATTCCTGGAGAAATGCACTCATTGTGAATTTAGAAATCAAGAACATGCCTTAAAAATGATTATTCAGCAATTGCTGGAGAAATTCATTCATTGTGAATTTAGAAATCACATACAATTTACCACATATATGATAGTTCTTCCATTTATAAGCAAAAGTTTTCCTTTGATAAAAGTCAACTCTAGTTTTTATCTTATTATCTTTACTTGTTCTTATTGTTATTCAACTTCTGAAACAACTCCCAAGAAGTGCATGGGAGTGCACTGAAAGTGCATTTAAAGCTTTTCAAATATTGGGATATAGTTATTATGTCCCTTCTAAATATTTTGTTTTCTGGGTGTTATGGACTGAGAAATGCTGGGTTGGATGAAGCACAAGCTGGAATCAAGATTGCTGGGAGAAATAACAATAACCTCAGACATGCAGATGACACCACCCTTATGGCAGAGAGTGAAAAGGAACTAAAGAGCCTCTTGATAAAGTGAAAGAGGAGAATGAAAAAGTTGGCTTAAAACTCAACATTCAGAAAACTAAAATCATGGCATCCAGTCCCATCACCTCATGGCAAATAGATGGGGAAACACTGGAAACCATGACAGACTTTACTTTCTGGGGCTCCAAAATCACTGCAGATGGTGACTGCAGCCATGAAATTAAAAGACACTTGCTCCTTATGGGCTTCCCTGGTGGCTCAGAGGTTAAAGTGTCTGCCTGCAATGCGGGAGACCCCGATTCAGTCCCTGAGTCAGGAATATCCCCGGGAGAAGGAAATGGGAACCCACTTCAGTACTCTTGCCTGGAGAATCCCATGCACGGAGTAGCCTGGTAGGCTACAGTCCACAGGGTTGCAAAGAGTCGGACAGGACTGAGCGACTTCACTTTCTTTCACTTTCACTTTGCTGCTTAGAGGAAGAGCTATGACAAACCTAGACAGCATAAGCAGAGATATTACTTTGCCAGCAAAGGTCCGTCTAGTCAAAGCTATAGTTTTCCCAGTAGTCATGTATGGATGTGAGAGCTGGACTATAAAGAAAGCTGAGTGCCGAAGAATTGATGCTTTTGAACTGTGGTGTTGGTAAAGACTCTTGAGAGTCCCTTGGACAGCAAGGAGATCCAACCAGTCCATAATGAAGGAAATCAGTCCTGAATATTCATTGGAAGGACTGATGCTGAAGCTGAAACTCCAATACTTTGGCCACCTGATGCAAAGAACTGACTCATTTGAAAAGTCCCTGACGCTGGTAAAGATTGAAGGCAGGAGGAGAAGGGGACAAAACAGAGGATGAGATGGTTGGATGGCACCACCGACTCAATGGACATGAGCTTGAGGGGACTCCAGGAGTTGGTGATGGACAGGAAGGCTTGGCGTGCTGCAGTCCATGGGGTCTTAAAGAGTGGGACTTGACTGAGCAACTGAACTGAGTGAAAGTGAAAGTTGCTCAGCAGTGTCTGACTCTTTGCGACTCCGTGGGCTGTAGGCTGGCAGGCTCCTCTCCGCATGTAATTCTCCAGGCCAGAATACTGGAGTGGGTAGCCATTCCCTTCTCCAGGGTATCTTCTCAACCCAGGAATCAAACTCAGGTGTCCTGCATTGCAGGAGGATTCTACACCATCTGAGCCACCAGGAAAGCAAGGTAGTAATAGTTTTTGGTTCGCTGGGTCATACACTGTCTATTGCAACTTCTCTAATCTGCTTTTGTTGAGCAAAACCAGCCTTTGACTACTAGTGAATGTATGAGCATGTCTGTGTTACAATAACATCTTATTTACAAAAATAGGTAAGGAGCCAGATTTGGTCCTGGAGTCAAATTTCACTAACACCATTTCTTGAGTTCTCCTTGCACCATGATGACCCTAGGTAAAGTTCTGCCAAAGGAAAGAGGCATATCAGACTCATATCTTTCACTAAAATTGCAGAGATATAGCCACAACTGATTTAGTTAAATTTTTGCTTATGGTTAAAGAAGTTAAATACTGACTTCCCAAACTGAGGTGGTAACAAATAGAAACATTTATTCCTTGCCAATTAGGAAATGTAAGTGAGCCAGAAATAGCTTACAAGAGTTGTTTAAACTGATGTATAAAAAAACACAGAAAATTTAAAAATCACAGTTACAGGGGTAAACTCAACTGCTAATTCTAATTTGTGTTTCAAATTGCCTGTTGGATTTAAAGACACTTGTTTTTAATAAGTGTTAAAAACATACAAATGGGTATCATGTGTGTCCCTAGAAACAGAGGCAAGCAGTCATTTCTTTAAGGTATAAACATGTTTTTAGTGCTCATTTATTCCTTAGTTCCTACACAGAATGAAAAGGTTACTAGATCCTAAACACAGATATTGAGAAGAATAATATTTGTTAAATTTCTTAATCCACAGATTCTAAACCAACCAAAATCTATAAATCACTTTTTACTTTCCTTCTGTATGTAGTATATTCCTATCTGTCACAGCAGCGTTATCTCAAAATAAATATTAGAAAAATGTGTTGCTTCTTGTTTTTTGACTTATAATAAGAAAAAATGAACAAATGTTTATTGTCTTAACCATCATTCCAACTTCTATGTGAGTTCACAAAAACCAATGTTTTACGTTTTAGGAAATTTTATTTTCAAGTTCCTATAAGATGTGCTGCTAATTTTATTTGAAGTATAAAACATACTACTGCTTTGTATTTCAGATATTACTTTTAACTCCTTTAAACAAAATTTGTATCTGGGTTTAAAAGTACCTCTGGTGACATTTAGTTGAACAATAATGTTCTTCCTATTTACAGCTATATAACAATTCTTATTCTCTGTTTTCTAATGATCCAGTTAAAATATCCTTATAAGTTAAAAATATCCTATGGCTCCCCAAAGATATTCATGACCTAATCTCTTGAACCTGTAAATGTTACAAGGCAAAAAAAAGGGGGGGGGGAGAGGGGGGAAGGAATCTACAGTTGTGATTAAAGTAAGGATTTCAAAATGAGGTAATTATCCTGGATTATCAGTTTAGTTCAGTCACTTAGTCATGTCCAACTCTTTGCGACCCCATGAACCACAGCACGCCAAGCCTCCCTATCCATCACCAACTCCTGGAGTCCACCCAAACCCATGTCCATTGAGTCAGTGATGCCATCCAACCATCTCATCCTCTGTCATCCCCTTTTCCTCCCGCCCTCAATCTTTCCCAGCATCAGGGTCTTTTCAAATGAGTCAGGTCTTTGCATCAGGTGGCCAAAGGATTGGACTTTCAGCTTCAACATCAGTCCTTCCAATGAACACACAGGACTGATTTGCTGTAGAAAGGACTGGTTGGATCTCCTTGCAGTCCAAGGGACTCTCAAGAGTCTTCTCCAATACCACAGTTCAAAAGCATCAATTCTTCGGTGCTCTGCTTTTTTCACAGCCCAAATCTCACATCCATACATGACCACTGGAAAAACCATAGCCTTGACTAGACAGACCTTTGTTGACAAAGTAATGTCTCTGCATTTTAAATATGCTGTCTAGGTTGGTCATAACTTTCCTTCCAAGGAGTAAGCGTCTTTTAACTTCATGACTGCAGTCACCATCTGCAGTGATTTTGGAGCCCAGAAAAATAAAGTCAGCCACTGTGTCCACTGTTTCCCCATCTATTTGCCATGAAGTGATGGGACTGGATACCATGATCTTAGTTTTCTGAATGTTGAGGTTTAAACCAACTTTTTCATTCTCCTCTTTCACTTTATCAAGAGGCTTTTTAGTTCCTCTTCACTTTCTGCCATAAGGGTGGTGTCATCTGTATATCTGAGGTGATTGATATTTCTCCCAGCAATCTTGATTCCAGCTCGTGCTTCCTTCAGCCAAGCGTTTCTCATGATGTACTCTCCATATAAGTTAAATAAGTAGGGTGACAATATACAGCCTTGAGGTACTCCTTTCCCTATTTAGAACCAGTCTGTTGTTCCATGTCCATTTCTAACTGTTGCTTCCTGACCTGCATACAGATTTCTCAAGAGGCAGGTCAGGTGGTCTGGTATACCCATCTCTTTCAGAATTTTCCACAGTTTATTGTGATCCACACAGTCAAAGACTTTGGCATAGTCAATAAAGCAGAAATACATGTTTTTCTGGAACTCTCTTGCTTTTCCAATGATCCAGCAGATTTTGGCAATTTGATCTCTGGTTCCTCCGCCTTTTCTAAAATCAGCTTGAACATCTGAAAGTTCATGGTTCACGTGTTGCTGAAGCCTGGCTTGGAGATTTTTAAGCATTACTTTGCTAGTGTGTGAGATGAGTGCAATTGTGCAGTAGTTTGAGCATTCTTTGGCATTGCCTTTCTTAGGGATTGGAATGAAAACTGACCTTTTCCAGTCCTGTGGTCCCTGCTGAGTTTTCCAAATTTGCTGGCATATTGAGTGCAGCACTTTCACAGGATTATCAGGATGGACCCTAAATGCAATCCCCAAATGTATCCCTATTTAAGAGAGTGACAGAAGATTTCACTATACAGATGCAAGAGGAAAAGGCAATGTGACCACAGCAGCAAGGATTAGATGGGGTGACCACAATCAAAAGATGCTGGCAACCTCCAGAAGTTAGAAGAGATGAGGAATGAATTATCCCATAGAGCTTGCAGAGGGAGTTCAGACCTCCCAACACCAGCATTTTTGGCCCAATGTTACTGAAGTCAGTTTCAGCCTTCAGAACTGTGAGAGAATGTATTTTTGTTATTTTAAGCCACCAAATTCATCATTAAGTCATTACAGCAGACACAGGAAACTAATGCAAGAGTCACCAAGTCTTTGTGTGCTATTCAACATGGTGCAAATGTCATTGATGGCATTTTAAAAATCAGAAAACAATGTACTCTTTTTGAGATATTTACAGTCTTGTAGGATATGCTAAGATATTATTGGGCAAAGTGATCTTTCATGAGCCCTGAGCATCTCATATGTTCTTGATGGGTATTCCAAAAATTCAAGATCCTGACCCCTCTTTACAGGGTATGTTTGCAGTAAGCTCTAAGTAGCCTTGAGAGGAGATAATGTCTCTCTACAGCACAAACTACAGGAAGGCTATGCAAGAGGTGGGTTCTCCAAGATCAGGATTCCTCAGCTGTAGTGCCAACCCACTGTGTGCAGCAGCCGTCCACTCAAGACCTTCTGCTTTACCCTCGTGGGATGTGAAGATCTATTGACACTGACAAGGTCTTCCCTGGTGATCCAATGGCTAAAACTTCCCACTCCCAATGCAGGGGGTCTGGGTTTGAACCCTGGGCAGGGAACTACATCCCATCGCACAACTAAAAGGCTGTGCATTCTGCAATAAAGATTGAAGACCCCAAGTCCACCACTGAGACCCAGCAAACCAAATAAATACAAAAATATTAAAAAGAAAAGAACTGATACAAGCATGATACTCAGGCTGCTTTCTATGCTGTTAGTAAGAAAATACTTTGTCTCAGACTTAGGAGTCTCGTGTCTTATGGTAGCATTCATAAGTAATAGACTGACCTAGTAGCTTTCAGTGAAGTATGTTGTGGGTTCCTTAGAATACTAGGGAACATTTCGGATAAATCACGAGAAACATCAACAACCTCAGATATGCAGGTGATGCCACTCTAATGGCAGAAACTGAAGAGGAACTAAAGAATCTCTTGAGGGTGAAAGAGGAAAATGAAAAAGATAGCTTGAAACTCAACATTCAAAAAAAAAAAATTACTAAGATCATAACATCCAGTTTCAAGTGGACGCAGTGACAGATTTTCTTTTCTTGGCCTCCAAAATCACTGCAGATGGTGACTGCAGCCATGAAATTAAAAGTCGCTTGCTCCTTGGAAGGAAAGCTATGACAAACCTAGACAGCTTATTAAAAAGCAAAGACATTGCTTTGCCAACAAAGGTCTATATAGTCAAACTTATGGTTTTTCCAGTAGCCTTGTATGGATATGAGAGTTGGACCATAAAGAAGGCTGAGGGCCAAGGAACTGATGCTTTCAAACTGTGGTACTGAGGAAGACTCGTAAGGAGTTCTTTGGAAACAAGGAGACCAAACCAGTCTGTACTAAAGGAAATCAACCCTGAATATTCATTGGATGTCCAATATTCATTGGACTGATGGTAAAGCTGAAGATACAATACTTTGGCCACCTGATGCAAAGAGCCAATTCATTCAAAAAATACTCTGATGCTCACAAAGACTGAGGGCAGGAGAAGGGGATGACAGAGGATGAGATGGTTGGATAGCACTATTGACTTGAAAGACATGAATTTGAGCAAATTCTGGGAAATAGTGGAGGAGAGAGGAGCCTGACTTGCTACAGTCCCTGAGTCACAAAGAGTCAGACACAACTTAGTGATTGAACAATAATAACAGCAACAGAATACTCTCATATTTTGAAATTTGCTAGAATGACTCACGGGACTCAACATGTAGGTGTACTCATGGCGAAGGTTTATTACAAGTTAAGGACACACCTCAGATCAGCAAAGGAAGAGACGGGGAACCTGGAGATAACCATGCCCATATTCTTTGTGCTCTCTCTCCTATGAAGGGCATATTTGAGCAGTTCTTCATCCAGCAATAAAAATGCCGGAGCATATGCAGTGGTTTTGCCCAAGGAAGCCCAGTAGAAACTCAACACCTAAGTTTTCTGTTGGAGGCTGATGATGTAAGCACTCTCTGCCTATCATATACTTCAGACTCTTAGAAGAATTTCAGACTCTCAGAAGAAAAGCATGTGAGCCCAATAAATCATAGCATGTGTACAATCTGTCTAAATACAGTGAGTTATTCTTATTAGTAAGTGGACTAGTCAACGGCCCAATTTTCAGGTGTGAGCTAAAAGCTAATCTTGCAAGAAAGATCTTTTAAAGATAGCTGCCTTTTGTCTGTTATAATTAATTTCTTTGCAGTGGTTAAATTAAATGTTAGACCCTTAAGAACTTCATCCATGAAGCAAATAAAAATGCAAACACTTCCAAACATAACACAAATGACCACTGCCAAAGGCACACAAGTAAAAGAGATATAAACATCTTTTAGGGTATTTTGTGTGGATTATCTGGACTCTAAAACTCCAATACTAGCTACTGAACAGCAACAATCTAGAATCTGAGTTGGATCTTGAAAGACTGAAAAGAAGTAGGAAAGCAAAAGCTATATTCCTGTTTATTTAATGCAAATACCAAAAAAATCAGTTTTAAAGTAAAATCACATTAATGAGTATTAGCCAATAAAAATATTTCCATTGAGAGAAAGGACTTGAGATGAAATCTGAGTCAGAATGTCTGGCATTTCTCCAAGGTTGAGGAAGATACTAGCTGTTTTGAAAAATATAATCTCCTGTCTAAAACATTTGCTAGTAAGTAAGTCATTGGATGACTAATATAAATTTATTCTACTTTTAAAATAAAGTGTCAAATGTAGGCTATACACAGAAAAAAAATCAGTTCTTAGAAAGGAAAAGAAGTGTTTCTATTGAAATTCCAGGGGAGATACTAAGACACTAAAGCCAGAAAAGTTTAAGCATATTTTAACTTTCCTACCACTAGTGGGGACTGAAACCATTTTGTATGTACTAGTTTTAATTTTCATGGAGTTTTAGAGGCATCTATGCAAAAAAATATACGGGTGGCAAAGCTATTATGATTGCTATTATTTAATTACAGTAATTTTAGTATTTGGTTTGCATTACATTTATTTAAACAGACATATTTTCAATGAACAGTTTTAATATTTATGATGTACCAAACACTGTGTTAGGAAACAAGGCCCAAAATAAAAACCCCTTCCACAAAGGAAGCAAAAGCTAATGTAACACATTATGACAAGTACTAGTCTAAAAGTGAGAGTCAAAAGCTTAGAAAAAATGTATATACACCTAGAAATATATACTGTAATTTCCAATGAACATGTACAAAATAAAGATGTGTACATTCACTGGAGAAGTTAATCTGAACTCATTTCATTCTTCTGCTCCTATTTTCCTAGTGACACTATGACTAGTAGAATATTAATAACTTAAAAGTGCTTATCACAGTTGGTATAATGATACATCTTCACCTAATAATGGATCTGAAAAATTAAAGAATGAGATACACACATAGACACATGCATTACAATATTTATGAAGCACTGTTGACTACTATTAAAGCCAATATATTTGCAGCCATTTGTTGTCATTATGTTCTATAGAAATATTTACTAATGTTCTGTTCTTAATATCAAGATAAAATGAAAAGCAGATTGTAAAGCAAGAAACACACCATCATTCCACTTTGTAAAAATAAAGCATATTTATTTATAAAGAGTAAATAAGATTATATTCTTTGCTCATAAAATTAAGTGGAAATACATGTATCAGAATAGTAATAGAAATTACTTCTGTGTGAGGTTTTTGTAACTTTTATTCCTTTGTTTTGTTGAGTCTTTTTAAATTGAAGTATAGTGTACTTCAGTTCAGTTCAGTTGCTCAGTGGTGTCCAACTCTTTGCAACCCCATGAACCGCAGCAAGCCAGGCCTCCCTGTCCATCACCAACTCTTGGAGTTCACCCAAATCCATGTCCATTGAGTCGGTGATGCCATCCAACCATCTCATCCTCTGTCATTCCCTTCTCCTCCTGACCTCAATCTTTCCAGCATCAGGGTCTTTTGAAATGAGTCAGCCCTCCGCATCAGGTGGCCAAAGGACTGGAGTTTCAGCTTCAACATCAGTCCTTCCAATGAACTCCCAGGACTGATTTTCTTTAGGATGAACTGGTTGGATCTCCTTGCAGTCCAAGGGACTCTCAAGAGTCTTCTCCAACACCACAGTTCAAAAGCATCAATTCTTCTGCACTCAGTCATCTTTATAGGCCAACCCTCACATCCATACATGACCACTGGAAAAACATAGTTGTCTAGCCTTGACTAGATGGATCTTTGCTGACAAAGTAATGTCTCCGCTTTTTAATATGCTGTCTAGGTTGGTTATAACTTTCCTTCCAAGGAGTAAGCATCTTTTAATTTCATGGCTGCAATCACCATCTGCAGTGATTTTGGAACCCAGAAAAATAAAGTCAGCCACTGTGTCCAGTGTTTCGCCGTCTATTTGCCATGAAGTGATGGGACCAGATGTACTTCAGTGTACAACATTATTCTAGTTATAGGTGTACAAAATAGTAATTCAGCATTTAAAAACATTATGAAATTATCAGCATGATAAATCTAGTAACCATCTACATTACCCAAAGCAACTTAATTATTTAATAACTAGGTGTTTGTATCTCAAAATAGCCTTCAACTATTTTGTCACTTCATACCCCAACCCCTCTGGCAACCACAAGTTCATTCTCTGTATCTATAAATTTATTTGTTTGTTTGTTTGTTTGTTTTTTAGATTCCACATATTAGTAAAACCATATAGTATTCATCTTTTTCTGACTTATTTCACTTAGCATTACACCCACTAGGTCCATCCAAGTTGTTGCAAATGGCAAGATTTTATTCTTTTTTATTGGTAGCACTCCATTGCATACAGAGATAGATATAGAGATGATAGAGATAGAGATATGTAGAGACAGAGATGTGGGCTTCTCAGGTGGCTTAGTGATAAAGAATCCACCTGCCAAAGCAGGAGACATGGGTTCAATCCCTGAATTCTTCCAGAGTAGGAAATGACAACATACTCCAGTATTCTTGCCTGGAAAATGCCATAAACAGAGGAGCCTAGTGGGCTACAGCCCATGGGGTCAAAAAGAATCAGACACAACTGAGCACACACACATATATATGTGCTGCATCTTCCTTATCCATTCCTCTAATGGATATTAGGTTGCATCCATATCTTGACTATTGTAAATGGTGCTGCAAAGAACTGCTACTGCTAAGTCACTTCAGTCGTGTCCGACTCTGTGCGACCCCATCCCTAGGATTCTCCAGGCAAGAACACTGGAGTGGGTTGCCATTTCCTTCTCCAAAGCATAAAAGTGAAAAGTGAAAATGAAGTCGCTCAGTCATGTCTGACTCTTCACGACCCCATAGATTTCAGCCTACCAGGCTCCTCCCTCCATGGGATTTTCCAGGCAAGAGTACTGGAGTGGGGTGCCATTGCCTTCTCCGTAAAGAACAAAGAGTGCATCAAAGTCAAAGTGTTAGTCACTCAGTCATGTCTGACTCTTTGAGACCCTAAAAACTGTAGCTCGCCCGGCTCCTCTGTCCGTGGGATTTCTCATGCAAGAATATTGGAGTGGGTTACCATTTCCTTCTCCAGGGGATCTTCCCAAACAAGGGATCTAATCCAGGTCTCCCGCATTGCAGGTGGATTCTTTACCACCTGAGCCACCTGCATATATTTTTCAAAATTGGTGTTTCTGTTTTCTTCAGGTGAACCCTCACAAGTGAAATTGTTGGACAGTAAAAGAGTTCTATTCCCTTCCTCTTACCAATATCAGTCTGGCTTTTGCTTTCTATCTTTAGTTGTAGAAAATTTTATCTTCTATTCTTCATGTTGGTCTCAGAGATAGTTTATATGTAGCTGTAATTTTTCTGTATCCATGGAGCACAGGATCTTCCTACTTTGCCCTCTTGTACTCACCTTTTATTTCTTTGTTTTTTTTTCTTTTTAATTTTCTGTAATACAGCTGTTTTGTAAGCATAAAATAAATATGAAGATCTAAAACTAAAGAGCAATTGTCTATGTAGCAAAAGAGATATTGCCATCCTCCAGGCAAGAATACTGAAGTGGGTTGCCACGCCCTCCTCCAGGGGATCTTCCTGACCCAGGGGTCAAACCCATGTATCTTGTGTCTCCTGGTTTGGCAGGTGGTTTCTTTACCACTAGTGCCACCTGGAAGCCCATAGTCATTATAACTACCCTAAATCTCATTTTGACCTTCCGAATATATTTTTTGTATCTCTAATGAACAAATATAAATATCTTTGCATTAAATTCTTTAAAGACAACAAAATTAATAGAAATAAGTGAAATAAATGTCTATGTAACAAGAATTTGTATGCTGCTCATTAGAGCTCTAGGACAGTGAGACTCCTCTGGAAAGAAAAGAAATCAGAAACTCCCTCCATTGTGGTCATCTTCCTACTAGCTTGAGCTATAGTTGTTAATTTTAACCTATTTAAAATACTGTGCTTTCATGTCTTAAAAAAGAGAGTTTTTTTAATGTTCTGTGTCACAGCTGGTTTGAAAATTCACATAAAAATTGCCATTTATTTTTTCATGGATTTATATGCTTGAAAAGTACCTACTATGTTACAAATGTTCTATTAGATATTGCAAATATAAAGATGACAAGAACACATTCTGCATCTTCAAATGGTTTACAAGTTTTGCTTGGTATATACACCTCAACATATTTATAAGAAGAAGACTGTCTGAGTAAATTGATAACAATAGTCACAGAATACTAGGGGATCAAGGAGAAAGACAACTGTAGCCTAGGGATGAAAATGCTCCAGAGGAAGTTGTAAGCAAGTAGCTAAATGTTGGAATTAGTAGCTAAGATAAATGTAGGTTTGGGAATCAAAGCAGATTGGTATTAGTTAAAACCATGATTCTGGGTAAGATCAAGGATGGAAGATTATTTAGAGTGAGAAAAGCAGAAAACAAGTATTACAAAAGACAACTTGTAAGTGATGCATAAAGCAAGAGGATCCAAAAGAGAGAAAGAAAACAAAAGTTTGTTGAGATAAGAGAAAAACACTGAGAAGACAATGTCACACAAAACAAGGTAGTATTAAGAGTTTTTAGTAGCATCAACAGTGTTAGATCAGGAGAATGGTCAATAGCTGGTTAACACAGTGTCTGATTGGGATGGTATTAGTAACTCAGGAGAATATCGAAGATTTCACCTCAGTGAAAAATAAGTGGAAGAACTGAAAGAGAAGACAAGCAAATGAAGACAACTCAAGTTTGCATAAAATGGAGGAAACAGGATGGCAGTTACAGAAAGTATAGGGCCAAAGAAGTGTTGTCCTATTTTTCATCATGCTTTACATTATTTACCCTGCTTTCCTATTTCTTTTGGAACTTGCATTTGAACTCTGCTACATTAATTTTCCTCAGTGTTGAATCAATTATTCCTGTATCTTTTCTACAGAAATCTCAGCTTGTTCTGAGCAAAGTTTTCAGTTTTTCTTTTCCAGCATTTAGCACATATACTAAGTACCTGGTTAGGTACACTCATTTTGCAGATATGCTTAAGAATTCAGAGGTAAATAATTACCAGGCTTGTAGGGAACTTTTAACACCTAATAGCATCTTGAAATGTTTCTGTAGTTAACATGGTAGATATTCTGTGTTGTACATCAGTGCATGATGAATAGCATATTGATTAACTTGTGTGTGTAAAATAGGTGTTATTTGCTATGAATTGTTAATAGTATTGCATGGATTTTCCATGATTTTGTTTTACCTAGTTTATTAGTAGCTAGTATGCCAACTTTTCTGTAAATGAATAAAGCATAATTTAAATAATTTATCTTATACTGTAGAGAAATTATTTGAGTAAATGCTACTTCTGTCTTAATTAACTTTTGTTGAAAGTATATGGCACATGGATTTTTGAAATCTATGTGTTATAATTGGTAGTTTGTTGCAGAACTTTGAAATGATATAGCATTCTTGGAAAGGCACTGGACATGAAAGAAGAAAAAAACAGCAGGTGACGCTTCAAATGCCATAACTTACAACAGATCTTTAAAGTCCCAGGGTTGGTTGTAATCATCAAATTCTAAAAAGGTTTAAAATCATAGTAGAGGACATAGGGAGGATATT
This sequence comes from Cervus canadensis, assembly GCF_019320065.1. Taxonomy (NCBI): domain Eukaryota; kingdom Metazoa; phylum Chordata; class Mammalia; order Artiodactyla; family Cervidae; genus Cervus; species Cervus canadensis. Next base: position 38,854,610 of record NC_057388.1, on the reverse strand, counting down.
ATTCAAGTGAGAATTTATATGAAGTGGCATCAATCAAATTTAAACTCCCATCAGGGATTGAAATTCATAAAAGATAACATCTTTATTGTTAGTAACACTTCTTCATTTAAATAGTCACAATAATTGATGAATTCCTATGAATATTTTCATAGGAATAGCAGTTGTACTATACTATATTTCAAATGACCCTTTTTTTTGAGATAAGAGAATTTTGTCTTCACTTTCTTTCTGGTCTTGAGCTTTTAGAAATGAAAACAGGGTCAATGACATTGCTTTTAGGAGGTGACAGAAGAATGCTTAGCAGACACTACTTATTGTTTTGGTTGGAAGGAGTTTTCTGTTTTTAATTTGACATTTAATCACTGAAGAAGCATAAAGATAACTTTCTTTATCCAAAATTAAGCTAGATACCATTTAATACTTTGCATTTTTCTCTTCCAAAATGCTGTACTACATAAGGTACAGATCTTGTAGAACAGATTTACCTTTTACATGAACTTTATGGGAATTTTAACTTTCTATGGAAGGTACAGCATGATCACTCAGTTTGTTAATCACACTTGTGTAAGCCAACATAGGTTTTAACTTCAGTTGGCTAAATTAAATCACAAAAATAAAGATACTTTTCCGTAAATTTAAAAAATTAACTGAGTTCAAAACTCACCCAAACCATCACTTCGTCCCCTATTTCCATAATTTCAAACTGGTAATAGGTACAATACATGTTCAAATAACTCAAAGGTAAGATTTTATTTTCTTTTATTAATTTTTTTTTGTGCCCTGATCTTTTTTACTAGTTTGATGAGAAATTTCTCTGTTTCTCTTTCTTGTTTTTTCAGATAGAAAACAGGTAAAGGTAATAAGAACTATTCATTGAGAATATTTAATAAAAACACAAAACACTATGGTTTTACATCTGATGCACATATAATTAGAAAAAAGTGGTTTGATAATTTGGTAACCATTATTTTATCAAAGCCATTGCACTGCTCTAAATATTTTTAAAAATGTAAATTCATGAATATAATGTCTTAGTCGACTGTGCACATTGTTGATATTTCAACTAAACTCTTTACTTATCAGTTTTAATAGAGCTCCTGTTCTTTGTTCTTCTGTGTATGGTTATCCATTATTAAGCAAATTGCCAGCAAACTTGTTCTATGTATTTATATATAAAATTTTAGATGATATCTCTAGATAGCTCTGGAGAAGGAAATGGCAACCCACTCCAGTATTCTTGCCTGGAGAATCCCATGGACAGAGGAGCCGTGGTAGGCTACAGTCCATGCGGTCACAAAGAGTTGGACACAACTGAAGTGACTTAGCAGGCAGGCAGGCTAGATAGCTCATGTGTAATTGCATAGCACTGTGCTCCTTTTTACAATATATAGCTCCTTTTTATAGAATTTTTGAGTTCATAGAATTTCAGAAGTACACGCATAATGGTATATAGAAGTAATTAACTTTGCTTGGTAAATTTAGAAATATAGACTTTTTTGAGGAATTCAATCAACTATTAAATAGTAGGCTTGCAGCAGTACATAATCAGAACAGATTATGGAAAGAATTATAAAATATAGGCACTTAAAAGATCTGGCTGAGCTCTAACTAAAAATATTGACTCACATATGAAGTTCAGAGTAATTATTTTTTCACAGTTGCAGCTGCACTTCTTTTCTCCTTTCTTACTTTTCCTTTCACCATATTCCTCTCTCTTTTTATATTTCTCCTCTCCTCATAAATATACATTTTTTAATTATCCAGAAATAGAATTTAGTTGTATGAATAGAAAGAGAGAAAGAACCTGTCCCAAGAGTAGAATTAAATGTGAGGATTAATGGATAGTGTGATGATATGGAAAGGGAAATTCTCTAAATCCTCAAAAATTTACAAGTCATGTGACCAAGGCAAGATATTTGGCTTGGTTCTTTTATTCATAAAACTGGAAAAATATTTTCCTAGAACTGTCACTGTGCCTTCCTTCCCTACATCCCTACCTAATGGAAACTACCTTAGCCAAATTCTCATCCAAGGAAGGAGAAAATTTTGTGTGTCATGTAAGTCTCTTTCCTTCATTGTGGCCACAGAAATTTAAATATGTATGTGCAAAACACTTTGTTGTTGGTCAACCAGCCAGTCATGTCCGACTCTTTGCAGCGTCATGGACTGCAACACGCCAGGCCTGTCTGTCCCTCGCCATCTTCCGAAGTTTGCCCAAGTTCATGTCCATTGAATCAGTGATATCATCCAGCCATCTCATCCTCTGACATGCTCTTTTCCTTCTGCCCTCAATCTTCCCCAGCATCAGGGACATTTGCAGTGAGTCAGCTGTTTGCATCAGATGACCAAAATACTGGAGTTTCAACTTCAGCATCAGTCCTTGCAATGAATATTCAGGGTTGATTTCCCAAGGACACTCAGGAGTTTTCCCCAGCACCATAATTTGAAGGCATCAATTCTTCTGCACACTGCCTTCTTCACATCCGGCTCTCACAACCGTACATGACCACTGGGAAGACCATAGCCTTGACTATGTGGACCTTTGTTGGCAGGGTAATATCTCTGCATTTCAGCTGTTTAGGTTTGTCATAGTTTTCCTGCCAAGAAGCAAAAGTCTTCTGATTTCATGGCAGCAGTCACCATCCACAGTGATTTTACAGCCCAAGAAGAGGAACTCTGTGAATACTTCCACCTTTTCCCCCTCTATTTGCCATGAAGTAATGGAACCAGATGCCATGATATTAATTTTTTTAGTATTTAGTTATAAGCTGGCTGTTTCACTCTCCTCCTTCACCCTCATCAAGAGGAACTTTAGTTTTTGTGTGCCATGTAACTCTATTCCCTTCATTCTGGCCATGGCAATTTCAACTGTGTATGGGCAAACCACTTAAAAACAGCCAGTTCAAATCCAACCCATGACCTTCAGTTTGGAGGTAGAACAAATATATTCTCACTGAAATTTGAAGCAAGAAATACTAATTGGCTAATCCAGTTAGCTAGTAGTTTAGTAACTAAAAGGTTCTAACAAGGAATGGCATGGAGGATACCACAATAACTCAAGACATTATATACATAAACTATGAGAGAATAAATAAAAGGACATTATAGTCAGCCATCTGATAATAAGGAAGAAAAATGGAAGACATTCATAGAGGAGCAGTAAAAAAAAAAAAAAAATAAGGTGTCATAATTCCCATTGCTAAAGTCTATGAAGTTTTCTTGGACATAGATCTATTCTCAAGTTCTAATGAATGAGACCCATTCTTATTACAATTCTAGTTCTTAGAATTCCACGAAATAAGATATTCTCTCTTGCAGTCACTTTTCCTCCACACCCTACTCTATTTGCAGAATAGTTTTATGTGAATTAAAATCATTCTTCATGTTACTTTACCTAGAATAACCCCACTTTCTAGATCTTCATTAAGGGTTTGTATAAGATTGACTAAGCTTGTAAATTGATGAAAATAATTTTTAATGGTTTTAAAATATGAAACTATTTTCCAAGTGATAGTTTCACATCCCTAAGTAAAGATTTATGTTGCTCACTGCCATTGTCTTTTCTTGGAATTCAAAGTAAGACTATTAATTCAGGCGTCTGTTTAACCATCATTTATTGAGGACTTTTAAGTCCCAGGCTATTCCTGGAACTAGAAATATGATAGTGAACAGACAAACAAGGTCCCTGCTGTTAAGGAACTTGCATTATAATTGAATGGAACAGACTTAGATGGTTTCCTTGAATATCAACAAGCACTATAAAATATGTCAGAAAAGTGAAGTGGATGATCTCATGAAATCGTTTTTAATATTCTTATAATTGTATAGTTTCTCTTTCAACTGCAGGAAAGGAAAGTGATGTTTATTCCATTCATTTCTCAGTGAAGTGAAAATTCAAAGACTTTATTAAGATTCAGTTAGTTTAAAGTTCATGGAAAGGAAATATTGGTATTACCCAATTTGATATGTGACCTATCAAACTGATATTTTTAGTAGTAGCTATATTGACCCTGGAACCTGAGTCATGAACTGTGATCTAACTGGCAGTGTCACTTTGGATAAATATAGTACTATCAATTTTGGTTTCTTTATTGTAAAATGAGGAGTTGGAGTAATGAAGATAACTTCCTGATCTGGCAATCTACATATCTCAAAAGCAGATTTATGTCCTTTGTCACATTTCTTATATTTTTCTATTGCTGATGTTACAGCTGCATTTATCTATCCCATCCTTCTCCAAATGCCCCAGTGAATATAGAAACTAATTCATGACTCATCATCTCTTTTGTAAGTCTGAGTCTGAAATCCTGATAGAGTTACTATCTCTTTAAGGTACAAATATTTTAAGATCTTTATATAGAAATCCTATATTTACTAAAAAATAATTTTCACAAAATTAAATAAATGCCATTATATCTGACTATGAATCTAATTCTCATGCAATTAATTGAAGTAGTTAATAATCTGACTCAGTAAATATAAATTTGTAAAGGCTTATTTATTCTTTTTATTAGAATAAAATATACTCATAATAGAAAATAATTTAAAATATAAGAATAGTGATAGAGTAGTTTGTATTTTAATATTAAATTTTGATATCAGTTAAGAAGTACTACTTTTTAGAATGCTCAACCAAATAAAATCTGTGTTAGTCAGGGTTCTCCAGGGAAGCAAAACCAATAGGATGTGTGTGTGTGTGTATGCATGTGTGTAGGAACACATGCATATATATGCATAAAACCATCCATTCATTCATTCATTTAAAGAAATTGGCTCATGCTGTTACGGAGGATGGAAAATCCGAAGGCTAAAAGGTGGGCCAGTAAACTGGAGATGTAGGAAAGAATTCATACTGTAATTTAAGTTTGATGGCTATCAAACTGAAAACTCAGGAAAGGAGTGATGCACTTCAACTATGAAGGTTGTCTGCTGCAGAATTCCCTCTTACAAATTCTCTGAGAGAACACTCTTTTGTTCTATGCAGGCTTTAAGCTGATTGCCCACATTTTAAGGACAATCTGTTTTACTCAAAGTCTGATCATTTAAAGGTTAATCTCATCCAGAGACACCCTCACAGAAACATCCAGAATAATGTTTGACTACATGTCTGGGCACTATGGCCCGGTGAAGTTGACACAAAAAATTGACAATTGATAAGCCAGTACAATTCATTTATTATAGTATTTAAATCTTGCATTGTCTTGACAGTTTGGTGCCATTGTTAGAGGTCAGCAAATGGCAGAACCAGAAGTATACTTAAAGTCTATCAGCCTGTTGGTCCCCATTGTGTAGGTTACCGGCCCCTGCACTAAACAGTTCCATTATTTACTCTTATTTCAATTTTCAAGACAATAGCCACCATTTGTTTTTTAACTGGATTTGTATTAATTTTGTAAAATGACACACCAAAATTTTTCACTTTGAGATTTTGCATTAAATCACTTCTTTTATTTGAGGAAAAAAAAAAACCACATTATTAACTTTGAACATATCTAGCACCCTTAAAATCTCCAGAACTCTATTGATAATCAACATTGCAGTTGCCCTGAATAATGGCCTCTACCTTATATGTACCACAGTCTTAGAAATCCATTTATCTCTGCTTTCAACCTCCCCTTGCAATTCTACTTGCACCATGTTTTTACTCTAGCTTCAGTTCCATAGCCTGCTTCTGATTTTTCACCTCTTTAGTTCCCTTTTACTGACAGCTTATTTGGACTAACTCTTTTATTTTTGACCCTTTTACTCCCAAATTTGCCTTTGGGATATTATTTAATTCTTCACACCATACAATAAATATATAAATATAAATAAGTCTCACAAATAGAAAACAAATGGATTCATCTCTTTTTCAGTTTAATTCAGTGCTGTTGCTCAGTTGTGTCCGACTCTTTGTAACCCCATGAACCACAGCACGCCAGGCCTCCCAGTCCATCAACAACTCCCAGAGCCTACCCAAACTCATGTCCATTGAGTGGGGGATGCCATCCAACCATCTCATCCTCTGTCATCCCCTTCTCCTCCTGTCTTCAATCTTTCCCAGAATCAGGGTCTTTTCCAGTGAGTCAGCTCTTCGCATCAGGTGGCCGAAGGATTGGAGTTTCAACTTCAACATCAGTCTTTCCAATGAACACCCAGGACTGATCTCCTTTAGGATGGACTGGTTGGATCTCCTTGCAGTCCAAGGGACTCTCAAGAGTCTTCTCCAACACCACAGTTCAAAAGCATCAATTCTTTGGTGCTCAGCTTTCTTTATAGTCCAACTTTTACATCCATACATGACTGCTGGAAAAACCATAGCCTTCACTAGATGGACCTTTGTTGGTAAAGTAATGTCTCTGCCTTTTAATATGCTGTCTAGGTTGGTCATAACTTTCCCTCCAAGGAGTAAGATTGCTCTAAATCCAAATTACTTAAAATATTATTTCATTTTCAGTATTTATTTATTTTTTAAACTGAAGTGTAAATGACATAACTGTTAATTCTCCCCATGGAACATTTCTGACATTCTGTAATTTCCTTCCTCACTGACTGTCACTAGTCTTCCTTGCTTTGTGCCAGGATTCCTGCATTAGACTTCAAATTAGTTTCTTTATGTCTAGGTTCTGAGCTGTCTATTTGGCATTGCTATTCAGTGAGTGGTCAGGGAATTGGTAGTATTAGCACCATCAGGGAACTTGTTAAAAAGGCAAAATATCAGGCTCTACTTAGAACTTCTGAGTCTAAATTTGCATTGCAGCAGGATCCCCAAGTGATTGGCGGGCACATTAAAGTCTGAGAAGCTCTCTTGAGCATTACCATGTTATTTCTCTACTCCCAATGTCTTAAAAAAAAAATCATTGAATGATAGCATTCACTAAATTTAAAAATACTACATTCTTTTCAAAACGTAGTTCCAATTAGTCACATATTCAAATCCTATACTTTGTTTTCTCACTATCCTTGAACCACTGTGTACATTCTAGTCCCTGTGTTTGGTCCATGTGGTTTACTTCTTGAGAATGGTCCCGACTCACTTGTTTGTTCACACAGATCTAATCTATTATGAAAGACCAACCCACAATTCAGTTTTTAAAAACACATTTTATAGTTTCTGTTATAAAAATAAAATAAAAATTAATTTTACTAATAGTGGATACAAATATATTTTGTATTATTTAAGTTTTGTTTAAATACATAGTCTATAATTCCAATTACATGATAAGCCTTTTATAAGCTCATATCCTGACAGCTAAAAGAGATCTTTACGCACCATTGGGACTAGATGATTTCTAAAAATAGGTCTTTCTAGATGTGCTTAAAAATAACTGAAATTTATTTTTAATTCATAGCACTATTTGTACAACAAAATTGTATATGATTCTACAAAATGATGGTCAAAATTTGTTTAAACAGAACCCCCTGCTGTGTTCTTTCTCCATGTAAGAAAAAAAAAAAGAATTAACTTAATCTAAATGTTAAAACATATAAATGGGCAAGAACCTAATTATATGATTATATATAACATTAACTTTTACCACTTATATTTAAAATAATGCTGCATAATAGAATAGATATTTGGATATATTATAACAATTAATAGGGAAATAATGTCCTTCATAAATCTACAGAGAAATATATCTACATAAACAGCCAAGATGTTTAGTAGAAATTAAGCTTTGTAACTAATGCTTCTTGTTGTTAATTAACACATATTATTAACGATATGAGTCACAATTTGTGTTAGCCACAAAAAATTACATAATTAGTAATTAAAACACAGGACTCCTATGAATAAAAATAAACTATGGCATAATTTTTATACTTTTATCTCCCAAAAGAATTCTTCATTGTAATAATTCTTAACATTTTCGTTTCAAGTAATTATCTAGTCAAATACTATTAAGTGATTATATTTTTTCTGGTTATTTTCAAAATAATTTTATATGAAATATCTTATGATAATTTTCTATGTTTGATGCTTGCATATTTTAAATATTAATTCCAAGTTTTAAGGGATAATATGAACAGTTATACAAAGTAATAAACAATTGTATATCCCTAGTATAGAAGGGCTTCCCTTGTGGCTCAGACAGCAAAGAATCTGCCTGCAATGCAGGCGCTGTGCTGTACTGTGCTTAGTCGTTCAATCATGTCCAATTCTTTGCAACCCTGTGGGCTGTTCCCTGGTAGCTCAGCTGGTAAAGAACCCACTTGCAATGTGGGAGACCTGGGTCAGATCCCTGGGTAGGGAAGATGGAGAAGGGCATGGCAAATCACTCCAGGATTCTTACTTGGAGAATCCTCATGGACAGAGGAGCCTGGTGGGCTACTGTCCATGGGGCCCCAAAAAGCTGGACTGAGTGACTAAGTGCAGGACTGTCGCTCACTAGAATCCTCTGTCCATGAGAACTATCCAGGCAAGAATCCTGGAGTGGGTTGCCATGCCCTCCTCCAGGGGATCTTCCCAACCCAGGGATGGAACCCAGGTCTTCCTCATTGCAAGTGGATTCTTTACCATCTGAACCACCAGGGAAGCCCAGGTTCAATCACTGGGTCAGGAAGATCCCCTGGAGAAGTAAATGACAGCCTACTTTAGTATTCTTTCCTGGAGAATTCCATGGACAGAGGAGCCTGGTGGACTACAGTCCATGGAGTCACAAAGAGTCCGACATGACTGAGCAACTAACACTATAGTTTACAAGTCCTTCCTTTGGATGGTTCAAGTTCTAGAATCACCTCTGGCTTTAATGAAGCCCAGAATTTCCTTTGTTATAAATTCTGTTTTAAGCATGTTATTGTTCTTATTTGTCATTCTATCTTAGTTCAGTTAAGGGCATTGCACACTACTTTATCCATTGTTCATAAGAGCTGATTTTGTCAAGACATCTGGAAGAATATGACCACAGTTCTAGATTGGAAAGATGGCTAGGGATGAGCCTTCAAATCATGCATCATCTAGAAACATTAATAGAGTTGATAATGCAATCTAATGAAAGACTAAGTTGACTATAAGTCCTGTAACAGGCTCTGGGGTTTTGGTCATGAATGTGCCTTAGTATGATAACAATTGTTTTTAACCTTCCTTTCTTCCCGAAAGACCGCTACCAATCAAATTATCTGAGAATGTCCTTTAGTTTCTAGGCATTTAGAGGTGTGAGGCTGATGACAGGATGAACATTGTATGCCCAAAACATGATACAATCCTTAAAAGAGCTTGCTTTATCCTAGAGAGAATAAGACAGAAACATAAAGAACAAAACTGCAAGACAATGTAATGGGTTATGTTTTAGATTAAATTTCATAGTAGTTACTAAGCATTAAATATAGAAACATCATTTCTTCTGGGTCACTAGATAAGGTTTTATAAAGCAGTTGGCATTTGACTTAAAATTTAATAAAGAAGCTTTCAACATTCAGATGAGTATGGGATGAAAGTCATCCAAAAGAAAGGAAGAAGAAACAACAAAGTAGAGGAAATTTAAAGGAAGAAACAATGTAGGATGCATCCACATTTGTGGGATGGAGAGTAATTGACTAATATATAGACCACGTAGTACAGAAGAGGTAATATTAAGTTGGAATTATACCCTATAGGGGCTAAAAAATCAGCTTGAACTTACACAATAGATCGTGAGAAGATGAAAAAATGCTTTCTGAATATTTATCTTAATAATAATGTTAATGGATTATTCTTTTTTGAATTTAAGGATAAAATATATTTGAATCAGAGCATCAAAAATTACATAAAATACTCAAGCTTGAAAGGATTTCATAAATCATTATGTCAAAATATTCATTTACACTTGGGCAATCTGGATTTCAGAGACCTCGAGTAACTTCTACAAAGTCAAAGAGCTATTTCTATTTGTTCTAACTAGAAATCACACATAGTTCTTAACAGTAATTTTGGTTGTATCAATAATTCTAACACTAGAGTGTAATCAAGTCTATTGAGAAGAGAGCAGAGTGTTTGATTTGGATGATCATTTTGTTTCAACATTGGTTTGAACTATTATGATTTTTCTCCTATATATAATTATATTTCATTTAAAGTTAGTTTCAGACAAAATTGACATACTTTTAAAAAGTACAAACATCATCATTTCCTTTCTTGGTCGTCTTATCATATACTATTATGCAATATAACATTTAGCCTTTCTATCACTTTTTAAAAAATTGTTATCCAACAAATTTCTGAAGACAAAATGAACTCTTTGTTCTCTCTTGGACATAATTAAACATAGTCCTGAAGGGAAAGGAAGGCCTCAAATCTGTTGGCTTTTCAAGTGAGATAAATTTGGATATACATGACTCATTCCCTAAGAATTTAGACCTTCTAAAAAAAATATTCAATATGGTGGTGGTACACAGGTAGAAAAGGGAAAAACTGAAAGAAGGACAAGATCAGCATGTTACCTTTTCTGGCATTCTGGATTTCTGGCAACCGCAGAGATCTACTATCAAGCTCTCTGGCTCACATGACAGACCTCTCCCTAGATTTCTGGCACTCTGGGTATGATTTATTATAGTACGTACATCCCTCTTGCCAACATATAAAGCATCTTCTTTAATATATAACCACATTTAACTTTTATTTGTTCTATGTATTCCTCAGAGAAATTAACTGCAACTAGGGGCAGAGGGTAAGGTGCTGTCTGCCTCTAGCAAGGAGAGAAGTGGGCTACTTCATCTGGCCTGGATTGTTTAGGGGAATACATACATATAGGGTTTCAAGATTCCCTGACAAATCCACTCCAATTTTCTCATTCTAATTATCAGAGTTCCATATCTTTTCTAATAAGGCCATGGCTATAACATAAGAGGAGTCATGATTGAGAAGCCAATCAGCTTTGAAACTCTTCCAGACTTGGAATTTTCTACTCAATCTGTCTTCCAATTGTTCAAAATAGAGGCCTTTTGGTTTTCACAATATGATGTAAGGTTTACTTTCTTGTCCCTGTCCTCTTTATTTAAGGTTGCTAGAGCACCTTACAATGTCATTTTTTTCTTTGAGTAAGTTGATCATGATTATTTTAAAACCTGCATTTGAGAATTCCTTTATCTGAGGTCTGTGAGTCTAACATTTCATCCTGTAAGTCTTCTGCATTTTTCTTATGCATTTTTCTTTTTTAAACTGCCTGGTTTGGCTGGTGGTACCTTAGAAATTTGGGAGTACCTTGAGCCCTGAGTTAAGTATATGCTTTTTCAGAGAGGAATTGCATTTGCTTTCACCTTTTGCCTGAGGGGAACTAACTGTTGGAGATGACAGTAAAACAAGTTCATGGATTGCAATTCCTTGAATATCTCAGTGTACATAGCTAGAGTAAAAAGTTATTACACCATTGTTCTGTGGACATGAGGCTTCAAAAATATTTTTCCTTTCCTTTCTCTTCTGCAAACTATCCTACTGTCTTCTGGGATTAGAGCAGTGGTTATGTTTAAGTCTGATTTGATATTTTCCTGTGGTTGTAGCTCTTATATCCCAGCTTAAGGTGAAGGAGGTTTTCTTTAAGACTCTTAACATTGGTCAAGATCTGAGTTTTTACTTCTTTCAGTACAGCAGATGAACCAAAACTTAATTTTTATATAGAATCAGTGCCTTCAACTTTCAAACAAAATTGACCTGAGAGCTCACCACTGTATATTTTACTTCTATAATTTAATAAAGTTTCAAAGTATATATTAATTATTTTTAGAGAATGGGCTAGTGTGGTTAATCCTTTAGAAATAGAAAAGTTCTTTAGAAACAGTAAATCATGGAGAACCATGATACTGACAGTCTAGTTTATTAATGATCTCTATACATTTCTTCTTCTCCATCTGTGACTCTTCTGCTGTCATCTATAGTGATTCGTGTGAAATCATGCAGAAGAAAGTTATATTTTATTCAAGTTTGGGATTTTGCCAGAACATGTGTGGTTTAAAACATAATGAAAAGGGATTTAGGATATTTCCAAGAGAATGAGTAAAATGATAGGTTATGGAATCTAAGTCAGCATGAAACAAACTAAGGATGAGGCAAAAAGATGAAGGGGGAAAAAAAAGAGAAGCCTATAAACTGGTGTTCCTGGGGAAATTCACAACCACCCAATTCATAAATATTTAAATAGGAAAAGAATAGATGATAGTGGGATTTGGATGATACAGGACTTTTGGGTGACAATTTAGGGCATTACCATGGAGTGGATAGTGAAGAAGAGCTAGAGTTGAACATTATTGATATGATGAAGTCAAGGCTACTTTTTTTATTTTCTATGTGGATTTTGAAACCAATGAGATTGAGAGTAGGAGTTGGAGCAAACAGGAAAAAAATGGACTTAATGTTAGCGTATTCAGTAAAAGAAAGTGAATAATTGGCTAAATTGGACAATAGTAAAAGACAGGAATTAGGAGGGGTAGAGTGTTACAGACGGATAGAAATATTCAAAACAGAGATTGGGACTCCATGGGTGTAGCAATGGAGAGTCAAAAAGATACTTGTCCCTAGTTATATGAACTCTGACAGAATTTCTGCTAATTTAACTCTTCCATTAAATAAGATCATCAGAGAATTGTGTGTTTGGACAATGTCGTTTTCACTATTGTCTCATCAGCTCAGTTCAGTTCAGTCGCTCAGTTGTGTCCGACTCTTTGTGACCCCATGAACCACATAACACCAGGACTCTTTGTCCATCACCAACTCCCAGAGCCTACCAAAACTCATGTCCATTGAGTCGGTGATGCCATCCAACCATCTCATCCTCTGTACCCCTCTTCTCCTCCTGCCCTCAATCTTTCCCAGCATCAGGGTCTTTTCAAATGAGTCAGCTCTTCTCATCAGGTGGCCAAATGATTGGGGTTTCAGCTTCAACATCAGTCCTTCCAATGAACTCCCAGGACTGATCTCCTTTAGGATGGACTGGTTGGATCTCCTTGCAGTCCAAGGGACTCTCAAGAGTCTTCTCCAACACCACAGTTCAAAAGCATCAATTCTTTGGCACTCAGCTTTCTTTATAGTCCAACTCTCACATCCATACATGACCACTGGAAAAACCATAGCCTTGACTAGACAGACCTTTGTTGGTAAAGTAATGTCTCTGCTTTTTAATATGCTGTCTAGGTTGGTCATAACTTTCCTTCCAAGGAGTAAGCGTCTTTTAATTTCATGGCTGCAGTCACCATCTGCAGTGATTCTGGAGCTAAAAAAAAATAAAATCTGTCACTGTTTCTATTTTTTCCCCATCTATTTCCATGAAGTGATGAGACTGGGTGCCATGACCTTTTAATGCATGTGTTTTTAATCCTGAGTAATAAGCCAGTTTTTTCACTCTGCTCTTTCACCTTCAATGAGAGGCTCTATAGTTTCTCTCTTTGCTTTCTGTCATAAAGCGATATCATCTGTATATATGAGGTTGTTGATATTTCTCCTGGCAATCTTGGTTCCAGCTTTTGATTCCACTTGTGATCCAACCTGGCATTTCACATGATATACTCAACATAGAAGTTAAATAAACAGGGTGATAATATATGGCCTTGATGTATTCCTTTCCCAATTTTGAACCAGTCTGTTGTTCCATATCTGGTTCTAACTGTTGCTTCTTGACCTGCATGCAGGTTTCTCAAGAGGCAGGTAAGGTGGTCTGGTATTTCCATCTCTAGAAGAATTTTCCATTGTTGTAATCCACATAGCCAAAGCCTTTAGTGTAGTCAAAGTAGAAAAGGTGAAGCAAAGAAGAAAAAGTGTAGTCAAAGTGAAGCAGAAGTAGATGCTTTTCTGGAATTCTGTTGATATTTCTATGATCCGGTGGATGTTGGCAATTTGATCTCTGGTTCCCCTGCTTTTTCTAAACCAGCTTGAACATCTGGAAGTTCTCAGTTCACATATTGTTGAAGCCTAGCTTGAAGGATTATGAGCATTACCTTGCTAGCATGTGAAATGAGTGCAGTTGTGCAGTAGTTTGAACATTCTTTGGCATTGTCTTGCTTTGGGATTGGAATGTAAACTGACCTTTTCCATTTCTGTGGCCACTGCTGGCAGGAAATTTCCAAATTTGCTGGCATATTAAATGTGGCACTTTAACAGCATAATCTTTTAGGATTTGAAATAGCTCAGCTGGAATTCCATCACCTCCACTAGCTTTATCCATAGTGATGCTTCCTAAGGCCCAACTGACTTCACACTCCAGGATGTCTGGCTCTAGATGAGTGACCACACCATCATGGTTATCTGGGTCATTAAGACCTTTTTTGTACAGTTCTTCTGTTTATTCTTTCCATGTCTTCTTAATATCTTCTGCTTCTGTTAGGTCCATTCTGTTTCTGTCCTTTAGTGTGCCCATCTTTGTATGAAACATTCCATTGTTATCTCTAATTTTCTTGAAGAGATCTCTTGTCTTTCCCATTCTATTGTTTTCCTCTATTTCTTTCCTTGATTTTACATCTTCCTTTTTCCTGATATCAACCAAGTCTCAGGGATGCTTTCTCCTGAGGTATTATCCAGCTCTCATTTTGGGGAGAAAATGAAAAAATGACAATATATAAGGAAGTAAAAGCTGATAATTTCCCAGAAATTATAAAAACATATAAATGCACAAATATAGGAAATAAGATGTACCACAGCAAAACTATATAAAAAGAATGAAGACAATTTTTCAGCAAGAAAATTTTTAATGGTGCAGCATTATTAGAACTTTGCTAAAGTAACTTCAAAATAGGTGCTTCAATACAAAAGGAAATGATAACTGAAGGATGTGAGGTACAAGACAGAATGGTGATCAAATAGAATACCAAATATGAAGGTAAGATTAAATGGTGATTTGTGTGAGAATTATAGTACTTAATTTTAAGATTAAAAGAAGTCAGAACTAAATATAAGATAATTAACTGCATGGACAAGCATAATTTCTGTTTCATAGACAGTTAAGAAATGATCATTGAGTTAATAAAGTAAAATTAATGAAATAACAACAACACACACAAAAAAATAATGCAAGCTTCTGAAGAATAAAACTCATAACAGCTATAACATAATATTCTCCCTGGCATCATATTTCTCATTAATAACTCTGAAGGACAGAAATCTATAGCACAATGTTTCTAAGGTATTAGGAAAAATGACTATGAATGTAAGAATAAGGTATCCTTATGTAACCTAGATGGGAACTTAACAATAATTGACAAAGTATGGAATAATTATGTAAGTGCATTATAAAAAGTTGCACTGCTAAACAGTAAAATAAATAATTATAAAATTACCAAACTATTGGGAGGAGATGGTGAGAGGTGAAAGACAGTTTAAGTGATCAAAATCCTCAGTTTCCATGGTGATGAGTTAATAAAGCAACATTTACATTCCATATAAGAAATTGGAGAATATATATATAAATAATCTGAAATGAGAAATGATTAAAAGATTGTATTTCTTTACATCAGAATAGGGATAAAGTGGTGACAAGGGTTCAAGGACTACTATTTTTGTCTCTTTACATGCATGTGTAATATTTTTATTGAAGTACTTAATGTTAACCTGAAAGTTTTTCCCAGAAAAAAATTTATTTTAAGATAAGATTTCTCTGCCATGTGATATACAGAAATAGTCAAAAGACTGCTAATGCTAGGAACAATTGGAAATTTGTTTTATATCTTAGTAGGTTCATATTATTCTTCAAGAGATATGCCAATCAGTGGAAATAATCAATGCAAATTTCAACAGTTTCCAATTTTTTTCCATTTATTTTTATTAGTTGGAGGCTAATTACTTTACAATACTGTAGTGGTTTTTGCCATACATTGACATGAATCAGCCATAGATTTACATGTGGTCCCCATCCTGATCCCCCTCCCACCTCCCTCCCCATCCCATCCTTCTGTGTCTTCCCAGTGCACCAGCCCTGAGCACTTGTCTCATGCATCCAACCTGGGCTGGCGATCTGTTTCACAGTTGATAATATACATGTTTCAATTCTATTCTCTCAGATCATCCCACCCTTGCCTTCTCCCACAGAGTCCAAAAGTCTGTTCTATACATCTGTGTCTCTTTTTCTGTCCTGCATATAGGGTTATCATTACCATCTTTTAAAATTCCATATATATGTGTTAGTATACTGTATTGGTGTTTATCTTTCTGGCTTACTTCACTCTGTATAATGGGCTCCAGTTTCATCCATCTCGTTAGAACTGATTCAAATATATTATTTTTAATGGCTGAGTAATATCCCATCGTGTATATGTACCATAGCTTTCTTATCCATTCATCTGCTGATGGATATCTAGAGGATCTTGCTGTGATTTATGTCGGAGAGTGTTTTGCCTATGTTCTCCTCTAGGAGTTTTATAGTTTCTGGTCTTACATTTAGATCTTTAATCCATTTTGAGTTTATTTTTGTGTATGGTGTTAATATATAGTATCGTGTATTGGTTTCACCCTCAAACACTTGCCTTTAAGAAGGGAATGAGTAGGGATTACTCTATCCACTTTTTTTTTTTTTAAGAATATGAGTAATTTAAATAGTTTATTATTTTTCAATATGTTGTCTTTTAAAATTTTTTATTGGGGCATTGTTGATTTAGGGGCTTCTCAGGTGGCGCTAGAGGTAAAGAACCCATCTGCCTATGCAGGAGACATGAGACCCAGGTTTGATCCCTGGGTCAGGAAGATCCCCTGGAGGAGGGCATGGCAACCCACTACACTATACCTGAATGGAGAATCCCCATGGACAGAGGAGTCTGACAGGCTACAGCCCACAGAGTCGCAAAGAGCTGGACATAACTGAAGTGACTTGGCACACACACACATAGTTGGTTTACAATATTTTGTTAGTTTCAGGTATACAGCAAAGTGAATCTGTTATACACATACATACATCCACTGTTTTTTATATTCTGTTCACATATAGGCCATTACAGACTATTGAGTAAATTTCCCTGTGCTGTATAGTAGGTCCTTATTAGTTATTTATTTTACATATGGTTCTTCCCTGGTGGCTCAGACAGTATAGAATCTGCCTGTAATGCAGGATACCTGGGTTTGATCCTTGGGTTGGGAGGATCCGCTGGAGAAGGCAATGGCTACCCTCTGCAGTATTCTTGGAGCTACCCAGGTGGTGCTACAGGTAAAGGTTCTGCCTGCCAACTCAGGAGATTTAAGAGATGTCGATTCAATTTCTGGGTTGAAAAAATTCTCTGGAGGTGGGCATGGCAACCCACTCCAGTATCCTTGCCTGCAGAATCCCAGGAACAGAGGATCCTGGTGGGCTATTGTCTATGGGATCGCACAGAGTCGGACACAACTGATGCAACTTAGCAGCAGCAGCAGAATCCCATGGACAGAGGAGCCTGGAAGACTACAGTCCAAAGGGTCGCACAGAGTTGGACACAACTTAAGTGACTTCACAAACATACAACACACATTTTACATATGGTAGCATGTATGTATCAATCCCAATCTCCCAATTTATGCCTCTTCCCCTTTACCCCTCAGTAACCATTAAGCTTATTTTCTACATATGTAATTCTATTTCTGTTTTGTAGATAAGTTCGTTTGTAGACTTTTTGTAGATTCCATATATAAGCAATATCATGTGATATTTGTCTTTCTCTGTTTGACTTACTTCACATGGAATGACAAGATTTAGGTCCATCCATGTTCCTGTAAATGGCATTATTTTGTTCTTTTTATGGCTGAATAATATTCTGTTATTTATATGTATCACATCTTGTTTACCCATTCCTCTGTCCAAGGCCATTTAAGTTGCTTCCATATCTTGACTATTATCAATAGCTTTGCAATAAACATTGGGGGTGCATATATATTTTTGAATTATGGTTTTCTTTTGCACAGCAAAGGAAATCATAAATAAAACAGAAATACAACCCTCAGAATGGGAGAAAATATTTGCAATGAAGCAACTGACGAGAGATTAATCTCCACTATATGCAAACAGCTCATGTAGCTCAATGTCAAAAAACCAAGCAACCCAATCAAAAATAGATGGAAAAACTAAATAAATGTTTCTCTAAAGAATGCATACCGATGGCTGAAAAGCACACGAAAAAATTCTCAGCATCACTAATTATTAGAAAAATGCAAATCAAAACTACAATGAGGTAGTTTCACATCAGTCAGAATAGCCATCATCAAAAAGTCTACAGACAATAAATGCTGGAGAGTGTGTGGGAGTGAAAACTAGTAACAGCCACTATGGAGGACACTATGGAGATTCCTTAAAAAACTAAAGTAGAACTACCATATGATCCAGCAATAGCACTCCAGAGAAAGCCATAATACTCTGTCCAACTTATATATTTGCCAGCTTTAATATTCTTCATAAAACAGTTTCTCTTGTTTGAAATTATATTGAAATTATTATATAAAATTTATGTGTGAGTCTCTAAAGAGGAAAGAAAGAAAATCTAAATTTTCTTCTGTATAAATTATGGCGTATAGAAAACCAGAAGATTGAGATTATGATAATTGTTCTGCCAAATATATTTTTGTGTACTTGTTCCTTAACTTTTCTCATATATTTTTTATGTATATATAAATGTGAAATGTGAGAAGTTAGTTAAAACACAAATAAGTCTCTATGATTCACTCATTTTTAATTCTAAAATTTCATAATTTTAAAAAAGCATTTTTTAAAAACTATCATTTTTTTCTTGTTTAACTTGCAAATGGTATTTTAAAAGTTGACAGAATAAGAACTGGTTTCATATCATCCTATCCAGTGGATTTTCAATATCCACAGTTTTCAGGTCTCTGAGAAACCAAAAAGATCTACTGTGTGGCAATACACAATTTTGTGATGTTTCTTTTTTCTTTTTGTAAAATGATAACAAATATTGCTTTTTAAAAAATATATATTTTTAAAATATTTATGAACTATTTATTTCACCTCTAATCATTCACTGAGACTCAACATCAGAATATATTAAGGGAACTAAATTAGTATGCTCAACTCTAATGGGTCTCCCAACGTTTGCTTATAGCATACAATGTTTGGGAGCAAAGGGTTTCAACTGATGGCTTGTTATTCAGATGGTAAGGGAAAGCCTGTTTTTATTAGCACTTTTCCCCCAAACACTAGAATAAAATAACAATGTGTGAGTTTACATGCTAAAAACTGTGCTGGGTACTGGTAAAGATATATGTTTAGCACAATATTTTCGCTTTGAAATAATATTATTTTTTCCCCAGGAAACCAGCTGGAGAGTAAAGCAATACTCTCTTACTCTTCTATTTTGTTACCAAATTACAGAATTCATTTATGTCCTGTGGGCAAAGTAAACACACAGTATTCACAGCCCAACATCTTCTTATTCAAGGATGCCCATCAAGCACCCTAATGATGGTGTGTTTATATTGATGGTTTATTGTTTTTCTCCAACACATCTGAAATATTTTACCATTCAGCTAATCCTGGCAGTTTCTAAGCCTATACTCAGAGAGGTGTACTGAGAACTGGCCGCAAAGGCAGTGTCCTGGCCTCAGGCCAGGTGCTTCTCTCTTGCATGGGCCCTGCGTGTCTCATTAGACTAGTGAGCACTGAGTGCAGCAAACAGGACAGCAAATTTGACTGAAAAAAGTATTCAGGTGCATGCTATTCTAACATAGCAAAATATTCACTTCATATTTTTTCAAATAATTTCTTTGAAGGAAAAATATATATGTGCACCAAAGGGCACACAACCATGTTGCAATGCAAAGGATGTACATGAAAATACAAATACAGTTTGGTTTATTAACCGAACTGAAGGCTAATAAAGTAAATAATGAATTAATAATGAGGAAATCATTTTGATTAATAAATAGATAACTGAGCAAACATTGCCTGAAATTTATGAGCTTAATTGTTTGAAACATGAAACATTTAAATAAAATAAATCCTGTGTTTTTTCCCCACAATATTCAAGTCCTTTCTCTTTTTCTAGCTGTTAGTTCTCTGATAAGTTTTGATGACCAAAATCCTTTGAAAAAACAAAAACCATTTCTAAGTATTAGAAGTCTTTTAAACAAATTATTCTTGGGTACAATGTAATAGAAAAATTATTTTTTTAGAAATTATGTTAATTCCAAAGTATTAAAAGTAAATTAAATCTAGACCTTTAAAACAGACTGATGAAATAGGATGATAATTGGTAATGCTTGAAATAATGATTAGGTTCAAAGATTTTTAAATAAAAAGTTACATTATGTTTTCTTAGTAAGATAAGGTTCAGAATCCTTCAAACAAGGCTTCAGCAGTATGTGAATTGAGAACTTCCAGATGTACAAGCTGTATTTAAAAAAGGCAGAGGAACCAGAGGTCAAATTGCCAACACCTGCTGGATCTTGGAAAGAAAGGGTTAGCAACAAAAACCTCTACTTAGCTTCACTGACTACACAAAAACCTTCCACTGTGTGGATCACAGCAATCTATGGAAAATTCTTAAAAGAGTTGAGAATACGAGACCAGCTTACCTGTCTCCTGAGAAACTTGTATGCAGGTCAAGAAGTAACCACTGGAATCTTACATGGAACGATGGGTTGGTTCAAAACTGGGAAAGGAACACAACAAGGCTGTATATTGTCACCCTGCTTATTTAATTTCTATGCTGAGTGCATCATGAGAAAGGCTGGGCTGGATGAATCACAAGCTGGAATCAAGATTGCCAGGAGAAATATCAGCAACCTCAGACATGAAGATGATACCACTTTAATGGCAGAAATCAAATGAAGAATTAAAGAGCCTCTCAATGAAGGTGAAACAGGAGAGTGAAAAAGATGGCTTAAAACTCAACATTAAAAACACAAAAGTCACGGCATCCGGTCCCATCACTTCACGGCAAATAGAAGGGGAAGAAATGGAAACAGTGACAGATTTTATTTTCTTGGGCTCCAAAATGACTGCAGATGGTGACTGCAGCCATGAAATTAACAGATGCTTGATCCTTGGAAGAAAAGCTATGACAAACCTAGACAGAGTATTAAAAAAGCTTACCAACATAAGGTAAGGTCTTACAATCTGTACAGACAAAAGGTCTGTACAATCTTACCGACAAAGGTCTGTGCAATCAAAGCTATGGTTTTTTCAGTAGTCATCTGTGGATGTGAGAGTTGGACCATAAAGAAGGCTGAGTGCCAAAGAATTGATGCTTTCCCACTGTGGTGCTGAAGAAGACTCTTCAGAGTCCCTTGAACAGCAAGGAGATCAAACCAGTTAATCCTAAAGGAAATCAACCCTGAATATTCATTGGAAGGACTGATGCTGAAGCTCCAATGCTTTGGCCATCTGATGTGAAGAGCCAGCTCATTGGAAATGCCTCTGATGCTGGGGAAGATTGAGGGCAGAAGGAGACAGGGGTGACAGAGGATGAGATGGTTGGATGGCCTCACTGACTCAATGGACATGAGTTTGAGCAAACTCAGGGACATAGTGAGTGACAGGGAAGCCTGGTGTGCTCCCACCAGGTGTTCATGGGGTCGCAAAGAGTCGGACACAACTTCACAATTGAACAATAATGTTCTCTTATAAGACATCCTTTAAAATTAAGTCAGAAATGAAATAGACTGCAATTTAACTCTGTAACAATATTCCTTTCACAAAGTATGTTTATGAGTAGGAAAACATAAATATTATGCTTTGATATGTCATATTCATGATGCCCTGTTTCATCAACAAAGATTAAGCAGCAAATTTAATAACTAGCATATTTACTATAGTTGAAAGCTGGAGGTTTAGTACTTTTAAAAAGTACTAAACTTTAGTTTTTAAAGAGAATATTTAAAAGATGTATATTTTATGTATATATATGTGTGTATGTATATTTATGTATTTTATGTATGTATATGCTGAAGCTGAAACTCTAGTACTTTGGCCATCTGATACGAAGAACTGACATATTGGAAAAGACCCTGATGATGGGAAAGATAGAAAGCAGGAGGAGAAGGGGATGACAAAGGGCAAGATGGTTGGATGGCATCACCAACTCAATGGACATGAGTTTGAGTAAACTCTGGAAGTTGGTGATGGACAGGGAGGCGTGGCATGCTGCAATCCATGGGATTGCAAAGAGTTGGACATGACTGAGCAACTGAACTGAACTGAAGCTACTCAGTTATGGAATTTATGCTCAGCAATCATTTCATGTGACTTCAGGTAATATCATATTTGGCATTCTCACCATGCCTAATTCAAGATGAATTGCTTAAAATACCCAACTGTCAGTATTACCCAACAAGTAGAATTGCACATCAAAGTCTTGAGAGCCCTGTGTTCAGACAATGCCTCTCTCTTTGCTTGTTTTTAAGACAGACAATTTATATTGCACCATCTGTAGGGAGTACAGGAAGCAACTAAAACAAAATTCAGTTAATTACAAGCTATTTATCCAGTTGGAAAAAAATACTTTAGTCTTTTTAAAGATTCTACCTAATTCTGCTTTTTTGATTTATTCATATAATTCTTTATATTTTGGGGTGACTACCTTTTGGAAATCTTGCTTTGATGGATATCTAATCCCTTAGATAATCTTTTCACACAAATTACATGTTTTGGAATCTATCCAAGAGAGATATTACTGCCTTCTGAGAAAAAGGATTATATTTTTCTATCCTGAGGAGTTCTTCAAATATGACCAAAAATTTTTTTTTCTAAAAAATGAATCATCTCAAAGAAAACAACCATAAAATTTGGATAAACTTTTTAAAAAGATAAAAGTGAGAAAAGCTTGTGTGTGTGTGTGTTTTTCTTTTTGTTTTGTTCTGTAAAGGATATAAAACTTGGAAGATGGTTACAACATGGATGGTTTCCGGTTACAACATAGATGATTTCCCATTTTTATGACATGAGTTTGAAGGCAGGCCACAGTCCCAGTGTGGCCCAAGAAAGTTAAAACTCTGGTAAAAACCCACATATTTTTCTAGCCTAAGAATCAGAAGATAAAACCAGGCCAATCAGACTCCTAGAAAGTGAGGAGGGAAACCTGGAAAGGAGACAGCCACAGAAGGAATCCCCAAGTTCTGCATATAAACTTTCCTGACATCTCTGGCTAACCACTGAAGCCAGTGGTTTCCATACTGGCTTTTTTCCATAAGTATGGAAAAAACTTAAAAGCAACTTTCAACAAAGGCTAAAAAGAGGAAACTAAGATTTGAGGTGCTGTCTCCAACAGGCAAGAAAATGTTGGCAATTTGATCATAATCAAGGTAATTTTTTACTTTAAAAATAAAAACACCCTTTATAGGAGTATACAGAATGTAAGCACCAACAATACAGCTCTAACAATGTTCAGAATGTAATCCAAAATTACTTACATAAGAAGAACTGAGAAAATGTGATTCATTCTTCTTAAAGGAAATTAAACAGGTCAGTTTTGAGATGTCCCTCATGTCAGGGAAACAGCATTCCCATTGATTCAATCTGGTTTTGTAAATATTGTGACTCTTAATTAAATCAATCATCCTTAATGATGTCCAGAGACTTAAGAGGGCAATATGGGGATCAGAAACTTAAAGGGGTTTATTAATTTAATCTGGGCCAAGAAAGCTGATGTATGCACATACATATAAGTACACACATATCTCATTAGGATATTGAGTGGAATTACATGAGTTTTATAGTTAATACAATGACAATTAACTTCTTTTATATTGAATCTTTCCATTTTAAAGCATGATGTTTCTTACCAGTCATTTCTTTTCAACATCAATAAGTATTTAGCATCTCTTGCTATGGGTGTTTGTTAGTATTTTGTAAGTTTTGATGCTATTTTCATTGGGATTTTCTCCACTGCACTTTCCAGTTGCTGATTGTAGAAATCCAATATCTACAGGAGAGATGCCAATTTTTGTATACTATTTTTCTATTTTCCACATTACTGGATTCTTATATTTGTTTAACAATGCTTACTTGGTTTCCATAAATTTTCTAAAATTTCTTTTTTTCACTGTCATTTCTTTTGTAATTTGAGAGTTTCATCTCTTCTTAGTAAATTTTGTAACATGGTTTTGTTATTTTTTGTTATTAACTGGCGCTTTCAGAAGAGCCCAACTATTTTAATAAACATGAATCTTTCAGATTTAATCACAATGAACCATGCATTTGTAATTGGCTTAGTGAATGAACTAGACTCAGAACAGTGCAATTCACAAAGCAAGTCCCTAATTTCTATTTTTTATTCATTTTATGGCCATAAAATCTTTCAGGTCAAATTTTTATTTCTGTTTATTTTAAAAAATATTTTGGTCATTTTTTAGCATTTAAAATCATTTTTTTACAGTGTCTATTTTCATATACCTCAGTTCAGTTCAGTTCAGTTCAATTGTTCAGTCCTGTCTGACTCTTTGCAACCCCATGAACCACAGCACGCCAGGCCTCCCTGTCCATCACCAACTACCGAAGCCTACCCAAACTCATGTCCATTGAGTCGGTGATGCCATCCAGCCATCTCATCCTCTGTCGTGCCCTTCTCCTCTTGCCTCCAATCCCTCCCAGCATCAGGGTCTTTTCAAATGAGTCAGCTTTTCGCATCAGGTGGCCAAAGAATTGGAGTTTCAGCTTCAACATCAGTTCTTCCAATGAACACCCAGGACTGATCTCCTTTAGGATGGACTGGTTGGATCTCCTTGCTGTCCAAGGGACTCTCAAGAGTCTTCTCCAACACCACAGTTCAAAAGCATCAATTCTTTGGCACTCAGCTTTCTTTATAGTCCAACTCTCACATCCATACATGACCACTGGAAAAACCATAGCCTTGACTAGACAGACCTTTGTTGGCAAAGTAATGTCTCTGCTTTTTAATATGCTGTCTAAGTTGGTCATAATTTGCCTTCCAAGGAGTAAAGTCTTTTAATTTCATGGCTGCAATCACCATCTGAAGTGATTTTGGAGCCCCCAAAATAAAGTCAGCCACTGTTTCTATTTTTTCCCCATCTATTTGCCATGAAGTGATGGGACCAGATGCCATGATCTTAGTTTTCTGAATGTTGAGCTTTAAGCCGCATTTTTCACTATCCTCTTTCACTTTCATCAAGAGGCTCTTTAGTTCTTCTTTGCTTTCTGCCATAAGGGTGGTGTCATCTGCATGACTGAGGTTATTGATATTGCTCCAAGCAGTCTTGATTCCAGCTTGTGCTTCATCCAGCCCAGAGTTTCTCATGATGTACTCTGCATATAAGTTAAATAAGCAAGGTGACAATATATTATGTATCTTACTCTGTCCTTTATAATAGAAGACAAGTAAAACTCTTCATAATAATTCTTAAGTGATTGAAGCTACTTTTCCATAGCAATTTTGCAAAGAAATATCATTATTGGTAAAAATTAACCTCCTAATGTTTTTATGAAATTCACTACTCTTGTTGCCTTATTTCTTTTAAAATTTCTGATCATATATTTGGAGAATAATAAATAAGTGCTTGCCCAACATGATCAATATTGTCACCATATTTCAAGTGCTCAATAACCACTTGTGTCTAGCTTCTTCCATGTAGGACAGCACAGATATAGAACATTTTCATCCCTGCAAAATGTTCTCTTGGACAGTACTGGTTTAGAGTATAGCAAAACTAGCTTGTGTTTGTTACTTGTAAAATATTGATGACTTTTTTCTTTTAAAATTTAATAGCTTGTAATAAGTTTTATAGAGACTAATTAAATTGTTTGGTCTTATATTGGAAATAATAACTATTTTCAATTTTAGTCCCTTTCACAAATAGCACCAGAACTCTCTGGGTAGAAGTTGTTGTAGAACTACAAAATTAGAAATATCAGGATCCAGGGGGAAGAAAAAGAACATCAGAAACATAATGGTAAGTCACTTAAAAAAAATTCTCACATAATGATATTGCTTCATGAGCTATTTGAATTTTTTCTGCTTCCTCATTCATCTCTTCATTTATTCCACAACTATTCACTGATGATATAGGGAACACACAGAACAAAAATAATATGTATAAAATGTGATACAGTAATAAGTGCTAAATACAAAGTTTTAATAAAAGAGAGGAGGGAGTGGTAGATGCATTTGGGGAGAATTCCTGTTTTAAATGGCGTGATCAGGTAAGACTGCAGTCAGGTGACACTTGAGCATGGACCAGAAAAACCTACTGTGTTACTAGCACTGACTCAGTATTAGACTCTGATTTAGACTCAAGAGCATTTTTGTTTTAGGCATTATGCTAGGGTTTGGAGGCACAAATAAGAAAAGACCTTTGTTCTATCTTCAGGAAGATCTAGGGACTCTAGGGAAGAAGATAAATGAGAAGATAATCCATTACCACACAATCTGCTAAGTGACTTGCTAAGTGATATGTATGTAGCATTATGTTTCCTTACCTATTAGGTAACACTTTTCCCCAAAGGCATATTAAACCCCATTAAGAGTATTAAAAAAATTGTCCATTTCTTTCAAAATTAACTTGTAACAGAAGATAATGTTAAGTATGTGTGTGTGTAAATCGCTCTGTTGTGTCCAATCCTTTGCAATCCCATAGACTATAGCCCACCAGGCTCCTCTGTCCATGGAATTCTCCAGGCAAAAATACTGGAGTGGGTAGCTATTCCCTTCTCCAGGGAATCTTCCCAACCCAGTGATCTAATCCAGGTTTCCTTTGCTGCAGACAGATCCTTCACTGTCTGAGCCACCAGGGAAGCTCTTAATATTGAATAAGGAATCATAAAAAATCTATTAGCTAAAGTTGGTCTCTGGACAGTATAAAAACTTTTAACCACTTTTCATTTTTTGAAATTAATACATCTTCCCTTTCAATAGGATAAAATAGCATTAATAGGGCTAATGAACATAGAATCTAAAATGTAATAAATGACAAAGAAAACTTTTGTGTCTTTTTTGTCAAGTATTTCCCAATAAATGTGATAAAACATGAATACTTTTTTATAGTCTTATCCTACTGACAAGATTCATTATTTTTACAACCAACTTAGAAAAAAATCTATATTGTAATTTGTCTATTATTATCCTTGAATCACTCCAAATACAAAGTACAATATTAAAAAAATTCCTATTTTGAGTTTCAGTTTTCTGAGCTGAATATTAACAATCTCTAAATTAAGATAGGTATAATTTTTCATGTACTTCACGATGGATTCCTTAGAAAGGTATACATGAAGAAAGATAAACACTACTATTTGTTATCTCCAATTAACCATGAAACAAATAAAAGGCAAATGTATGATTGATTAGTTCGAAGCTCCAAAGACTTGGATAATGAGGCAAAAGTAACATTATATATTCAGAGTATAATCTAAGAACATAATTTTGTTGATACAAATTGATTGCAAAGCAGTTAAAATTAATATGACTGTTAGGTAAGGACAGAAATGTAGAGTTTTGAAGATAGCAACCATTTGTAAACAAACCACTCATATTATTTTTCATGAGACTATAAGAGAATGTCTTTCTCCACTATATTTAGAGACCATTACTTATTTTCAATGAGACTTGTAAGCAAGAAATGACATTTATTTAAAGCTTGCATTTTGATTAAGTAAAGCTTTTAGTGTAAATTAATTTAGACTAGATTTTAGTCATCTGTGATCTCATTCAATTCTACTGCTATTTCTACAGTTCATTAGTTTAAAATGGATTCAATTTATGTTAACAGTTGAGTGATTAAGTAATTTCTGAGGAAATTTTAATTATCACTGTGGTTGTTTTCTCTATGTAAATAAGATCTTAAACACACACAAATTTAATTAAGAAAAAAAATAGCTTTTTAGAAAAGCTATAATCTGTACTGGGAACAAAAGATATTTGTTTTATTTAACATTTTTATGTTTAATTCTCCCTAGTCCTAAGTCATATATTAGTGTTGAAGTAAGAAAAGGAACTAGAGGTGTCATCCATTTTATAAATATTATTTTGATGATGGCTTTCCATGGGCCCTTTGCACTCTTAGCCTCTAGTTCTCATTCCCATAATATCAGTGTTTTTCTCCCTCACCAAATGGTTAGAAAGGAGATAGAAGCTCATTCCAGATTAGGAATAAAGTAAGGAGATGAACACTTTAAAGTTACCTATAATAGTATTTATTTTTTCCATTTTGAGGAGTTGTCTATGATCTGAAGTGATTCTCCAAATTAATATAAAATGTCAAATGAGCTATGTCCTTGATGGATTAAAACCAATGTCAGGTGAATTCTCAACAGATGAATAAAGAGTGTACTCAAGCAATTTGACTTCTATGAACTGTCCTCTTGATTTTGTGTTTTAAAAAGATACTTAAAGTTAAATGTAACTAGCAAAAGAAATAGTTCATTTTTCGGAAAATATGCAAACTTCCCCATCATTAAGTTACTAAACAGATATGCATAAATGGGAAACTTTAGTCAGAAAAAATCAAAGGATAGCTTTCCTTATCAACATTTCAATTTGAAAAGGTACTATCATTGAGAAACAGATCTATTATTATTACCCTACACATTGACCCTTGGGGAAAAAGGGAAAGTTAATTAAATATGCAAGGTCAAACACTTGACAGAGTGGCCCCTTTAATGCTCCTGCCCCTCCCCAGGCTGCAGTTCCGTCCCCAGTTTATACTGTCTCCCCTTTACCAGTATATGGTTTTTATTGTTTTGTTTCCCTTTTGATGGATTTTCTTCAGTTCCTTGTATAGTGAATGGGGTTGCAAAGCCAGAAATGACTGAGCAACTTTCACCTTCACCTTCTTTAGTGCCATAGGTACAAAATTATTTGTTGCCCTTAATCCCATGATTAAGGCTTCCCCTCTCCCCACCAGAAATATTAGGCTTTGTGTGGTTTGGGTATCAGATTAAATATTGTCTCTTCTATTTCCTGGAAGACTTTGCATAGAATTAGTATGATTTCTTCCTTTAGTGTTTGGAAAAATTCACCAGTGAAGACAAGCCATTTTTTTTGTTGTTCTTAAGAAATTTGCTTAATCATTTTGTACCCTATTCTACACTCTGTATTTGACTTGTTCGCTCTTTACATTATTCAACATCCTTCTCTTCTTTCAATTTCCTGTAATTCAATCTGGAAGTTTGAATTTTGGCAAGAAAAATTTGTGGGTTATTGTTATCTTTCTTTAACATTACATCATAGGTACATACAGTCTGGTTTTCCCAAGACAGATCAGTGTTTTTAGTTGTCAGCCAATCTGTGCATTACTATGTTCACCAGTAACATTTCTTGTGGTTTTTATAGCATCTAGTAAATATTGTTATCTAGATCCATTATTTAATTTGTGCTTGTAAAATGATTTTAATCTTCTATCATTCTTTCTGCTTTATTAGTTGGACTTCTTCTATGAAAGGAAATTAACCTTATCAAATATTTGCCTACTCTGAAAGAGTTTATATTATAAAGTAGTATAATTTCTTTTCTTATATTTATCAATTTGCAGAATAATGAATTATTACATCAGCACTCTAAAAAGGCTGCATTACCATATAATTTAACCTCTAAACTGAAACACTTCTGAGATGGAGTGGTATTAATAATTACCCTAGGACAGTAGTCTCTGAGGAGATTCCAGGCAAAAGTGACTCATAAGTGATTTTTTTTAATTCATGGATTACTCTGTATTTTATGCTTCACTTCACTGTAATTCTTATTTTTGGTTGCCCCAACTGTTTTATCTTTGGCCATGATAAACCTATTCAAGTTGACTTCTAAATCCTTTGGAGGTGATCTCAGTAGTCTTGAGCAGATTTCTTGCTTCCTTAGACAACAAGATATTTCATGGCTGTCTTCTGTATTTCTTTCTCCCAGTTCTGAAAACAATTTTTCAAAAAGAGTCTTATTTCTTTTAGTGAGTAGTAGTGTTTAGATACTTAAATACTGGTTCTAGTGTATGACTGCTTTTGTGTTGTCATTGCTTTTA
The DNA here is from genome assembly GCF_019320065.1 of Cervus canadensis. Taxonomy (NCBI): domain Eukaryota; kingdom Metazoa; phylum Chordata; class Mammalia; order Artiodactyla; family Cervidae; genus Cervus; species Cervus canadensis. Next base: position 38,824,804 of record NC_057388.1, on the reverse strand, counting down.
TGCATTCTCAACAAGCAGAGCTAGGAAAGATGCATTTTTAAGAAGGAAGATTAATAAGTTTATGATGATATTTTTAAATCAAAAGAAGCATTACTGGGATTTTATTTAACCTCTTTATATTTGCTTTCATTTCTCTATTCTAAAAATACTAATTTAATTATTACTTTGTATATTATCCCTATTATCTATTAATATATATTCACTTAATACCAATATTTTTACTAACAGTGACCCATTCAGCTTCAAATTTCTTTGGTGTTATTTTTTATCTTTAAAACATACCCAAGAGCAACATCAATTAAAATACTGTTTTAAAATAATGTTAAAATAATAATGGTCAGAAGAGTTATGTGATCAAATTGATGGATTATTTGAGGTATTTTTAAAATTTTATTTTTATCATTTGCATAGAATGTTTAAAGTTCTAAATTCAAAACTATAACATAAGATATTTTAAGAGTTGTAGCTTATCACTGAACATGTTCCTATTCTTCTAGCTTCCCAAAGATAACATTAATAAAACCAAAGTAATACTGCAATATTGAAACTAGTTTGACAATGTTTACTGAGGTATCAACACATAAAGGTAACTTCTGTTATGGAATAACTATTTTGATGTCTCTGGTCTTGTTTTAATCATAAGCAAGTTTCTTTCTGTCTCCCTTATTTATGTATGCTATGCTAATTCACATAAACTGGTCACTTTCAAGTGTCTGTTTTGGTATGCTAATTTCAGGGAAACTGCTACAGTCTTTCAGACACTAGTCCTTAAATTCGAATTATTTCATCACTGTTCTTTGTACAACTGCTGAGTTCATAAAGCACATTTTTCTTACTTTTGTTATGTCCTATTCTGACCCTATTCCTGTTGTGCTGGTTTGTAGAAAGCAGAAACACTGAATGTATGACTCTCCTGTGAGAGTGGGTGAATGCTGGAGAAGCTACAAATGTCATTTTCAGAGCTGTTTCGTGTGAAGGGTCATATACTCTAAAACGAATGTCTCCCAAGAAACCCTCATCCTGAAAGGTTCTGCCGCATAATTCAAAGTAGCTACAAATGTCTGCAGTGAAACTCTGGAAGCATGGGGAAGAATCTGTCCCTAACGCATAGCTTAACTTAGTGGCTGAAACTTCGTTGTGTAATATGATTTTTCCAGTTAATTTTAGATGATGGCAGGGAAAAAAATTGTCTCTAAAATTTATATACATAAATATAATATCTTGGAAGCAGTAGTAAATTTCATTTGGTGAGATACTTTAGTAAAGAAAATTACTACATTTTATTTAACCCACTAATGCTCAAATTTATCTGACCACAGGATTTTTTGCTTTCTTATATCACATATGAATATGCAGAAGAATTATTGTTCTATAGAACACATCTGTGTTTTGTATTAAATAAAGCTCAACAGGTACATTTTTGATAAATGTTTTCAAGGCTTTGTATTTGTTACTGTGAATCAGGAATCTTCAAGCTGGAGTATAGTATATGGCAGGGGTGGTTTAGTCCCTAAGTCTTGTCCAACTCATGGGACCCCATGGACTGTAGCACCCCAGGCCTCTCCATCCATGGGATTTCCTAGGCAAGAATACTGGACTGGAGTGGGTTGCCATTTCCTTCTCCAAGGGATCTTCCTGACCCAGGGATCAAACCCATGACTCCTGCAGTACAGGCAGTATCAGGTACTCACTGCAGGTGGATTCTTTACTGACTGAGCCAGAGAAGCCATGGGACCATCTTCCACACGTATTTATGTAAGAACCACTTTTCTACATGATACAAACTGTGGAGTCTTGCTTGAGAGGAGAAGGTCATATGTAATGTATCATGAAATGCAGAGAAATATGACTTTATTGCTATTTTTTATTCTTATCATTACTATACTTAAGATTATGATTAATACTTTTAACTTTTTAATTGAGATACAATATATATACAGAATTCTGTTTGTATCATGAATGAAAAGTTCAATAAATTTTCACAAACTGAGCCCACCTGTGTAACCAGCATCTAAATCCAGAAATAGAATATTATATACATATCTGGAAAAGGAAGGAAAATGCAGATTTCTTTGGACCTTCCAGGGCCATCTCATTTTCTTTAAAAGATAGTAAGCAATGAGGTCAAGAGAAATTTTTACAGATATATTAATACTTCCAAGTTGTACTAGATGAACTTATTCTAGGTGGCAGAAATTGGACTAGAGATTTTTCACATCAACTGAACCAACAGCCACACTGTAATTTGTACATCTCCCTAAAGCTATAGATCTAAGAAACTGACCAGATGAAATGTAAATACTTTAAGTGAAATCCATTCAACTTGTCTTTCCACAAATGTTCCATGCACTAAGGCGATTTCCCTCTGATCTTTTGTAAGCTGGTGATAGAGTTGGTGATATAATGAAAAGTACAAATAGGTTTGCTCATGTAGGTGGTAATTGACAGGAGAAAGAGGAATGATGGGCTGTCAGTTACAGACAGTATTCATGAACAGTGGTGGAAGTGGCAGACAGAGACAATTCTGGCATCACACGAAGATATAGCTCCTTTATTTCTTGTGTTTTCTGGAATTGTCTTTTCTGCCTGTTTGCATGGTCATTTAAAAATTGATTTTGGATGAGCTAATGAAGTATGGGCAACTGTCACCATCCTAACTCTCCACTTACAATATCTACTGGAGAAGGAAATGGCAACCCACTCCAGTATTCTTGCCTGGAAAATTCCATGGACAGTCCATGGGGTCCTAAAGAGCCAGGACCCTATTATGTTCCCACCACTATGATTAGGTTTCAAGCAACATAATCCTAAAATCCCACCTCAACACTGTGAAATGGTTATTGTTAGTTTTATTACATTGATGAGTAAAACCAACAGAGAAACAAAGTACCTTGTCCTAATTTGTGCTGATAATAAACTGAGCCAGATGTACCTATAGATGTAACTATATAAAGTAAAGCTCTTTGAACTTCAACATGCATTTTATAATTTCTTTAGGCTCTGTATTCTTGAAAACAACCCTGTGAGATAGAGATGGTTTTCATTTCACGGAGGTGTAATCACTGAGGATTGGTGTTTGAACCCAGGTCAGAAGACTATGGATATATTACTGCTTCAACTAACCTAATAGCATACATATGTATATATTTTTTTCTTTTTAAATTCAAATTTATAAAACCACTTTCTACTAAGAAGTTCAAAGACTTACTATATCAAAGAAAAGGAAACACACTGCTAACTTTTAATAGAAAATGAAAACTTGTGGTTTGAAATGGGGAGAGGGCACTAACATGTTTCTGATTTTTAATGATCTTAAAAGTGTCCTTATGGTACAGCCTAAGAAATGGTTTCTGAGACAATGAGACAGAAGATTAGAGACCAATTTTCATCATTCATCTTTGTATCTATGATATTAAAATTTCTATTCTGCAGTAAGAGGTGATATTCATTTTTTTCAATATTAATAGGTATAAGTGTAAGGAAAAATTAATGAAAATCATTAATTATAAAATCATATCAGTTAACATTTTGTATCTAAAGATATATATATTTATAGAAATTTAAAACACCTTTTAATATAATGATAGAGAGACATTATAGAGTATACCACTTTGGTCAATTGTTTCACTATTAGTTTCCTCAGACTTCTTGGGGGAACTAGTCTTATAGTTCCTTAATTAGTTTTATACTTAATATAGTTAGCATGGCATAAAAGGAACAAAAAACAAAATTCTACTGATTTTAGACATTAGAAATAATGTATCATTAAGGTATATAAACATATATATATATATAAATAATAAAAGTGATATTTCTATAAAACAATTGTTTTAGTATTTATTGGTAGACTCTTTCTAAAAAGAGAAATTAAATATAGTGTATTTTACATAGTATGGCCAAGAGGCACATGAAAAGATGCTCAACATCACTAATTATTAGAGAAATGCAAATCAAAGCTACAATGAGATATCACCTCACATCAGTCAGAATGGCCATCATCACAATATTTACAAACAATAAATGCTAAAGAGGGTGTGGAGAAAAGGGAACCCTCATACAATACTGGTAGGAATGTAAATTGGTACAACCACTCAAGATCAGTATGGGAGTTCCTTAAAAAACATAAAAATAGGGTCTTCCTGGTGGTTCCATGGTGGAGAATCTGCCTGCCAATGCTGGAGTCATGGTTTGATTCCTGGTCCAGGCAGATTCCACTTGCCACAGAGCAAGTAAGCCCAGGTGCCACAAGTGTTGAGCCTTGCACTCTAGACCCCATGAGCCTCAACTGCTGAAGCCCGTATGTCCTGCAGCCTGTGCTCTACAACAAGACGGGCATCATAAGAAGCCCACACACTGCAGCTAGAGTGGCCCCTGACTGCCACAACTAGAGAAAAGCCTGCACAGCATTGCAGACCCAGTACAACCAAAAACAAAAACAAAACTAAGCGAAAAATAGAGCTACCATATGATAGCAATCCCACTCCTGGGTGCGTATCCAGAGAAAACCATGATTCGAAAGAATAATGCACCCAATGTTCATTGCAGTGCTGTTTGCAATAGCCAACACATGGAAGGAACCTAAATGTCTATCAAAAGAGGAATGGATAAAGAAGATGTGGTACATATACACAATGGAATATTACTCAGCAATTAAAAAGAATGAAATAATGTAATTTGCAGCAACATGGAAAGACATGGAGAAGACTATATCAGGTGAAGTCAGAGAAGACAAATATCATATTGTTGTAGCCACGCATTCTGGGAAACAAACTCACTCAGAAGGACAATGCAGATAGTGAAGTGCAGTTTATTACACCAGCGGGCCCAAGGCAGAGTCTCCTCTTAGCCAAGGACCCTGACCAGCATTTGTGAAAATCTTTTATACCCCATGTGTACGTGTCCGAACCCACCACCCAAAATTCTTTGAGAGTTAAATAAACTAAAGAAAGGTAAATACAATCCCAATAACCCCATCACTCATGTGCCATATGCTCAGACAGTTAAACAATTAGCCAATAATCAATAAGCATGAGTTATATTCCAATAGGTACAGAAAAATTTATGGCCTGTCTGGAGGAAGGGGTGATTAGTGTATGTGTTCTCTTAGGCGATGAGTAACCTGGATACGATCTTCAAGTTTCCCCCGTCTGAAGAGGGTCTTATTCTTCTGTTGTCATTTCCATAGACACTAAACACAGAGTTCAGAGTCCATTGGAGAGGTGGCCGAGCATGATCAGCATGCTAAGATGGAGTCCAGGCCCTATGAATTCCTTCTTCAATATGACATCACTTATATGTGGAAACTTAAAAAGATGATACAAATGAACTTATTTATAAAACAGAAACAGACTCACAGACATAGAAATAAATTTATGGTTACCAAAGTTGAAAAATGAAGGACAGGCAAAGATGGGTATTTGGGATTGACATATATGCACTACTATATTTAAAAGAAATAACTAACCAGACCTAGGGTATAGCACAGGGCAGACTGCTGAATATTCTGTAATAACTTAAATAGAAAAAGAATTTGAAAAAGAATAAATAAATATATATATATACATATATATATGTGTATATATATATCTGAATCACTTTGCTGTACATCTAAAACTAGCACAATATGGTAAATCAACTACATTCCAATATAAAATAAAAAAATTAAAATATAGCATAAATTGCAGTTCTATTGACAGAGTTGTATTATGTCTTATCAATGGTGTTAGATGTTTTACAATTTTATCACCTTTATTGAGGTATGAGGCTTCCCAGGTGGTGCTAGTGTAAAGAGCCTACCTGCCAATGTAGGAGACACAAGAGATGAAGGTTCGGTCCCTGAGTTGGGAAGATCCCTTGGAGTAGGAAATGACACCCTATTTCAGTATTCTTGCCTAGAAAATTCCATGGACAGAGGAGTCTGGTGGGCTATAGTCCATAGTGCCGCAGAGATTCGGGCACAACTGAGTGAATGAGCACTCACTATTGTGGCATATTTATATGTAAAACCTATAGCCATGTAAAGAGTATAATTAATTAATTGTGATAGCTGTATGCACTGTAGCTTCCGGGTGACTCAGTGGTAATGAACCCGCCTGCAATGCAAAGAACCCTCCCGTCTCCAATGTCAGAAACAAGGCATAGAAGTGAGATCAATCACTGGGTTGGGAAGATCCCCTGGGGGAGGGCATGGCAATCCACTCCAGTATTCTTCCCTGGAGAACCCCATGGAGAGAAGCCCGGTAGTCTACAACCCATAGGGATGCAAAGAGACTGAGCATGCACAGCATGTATACACTGTAAAACCACTGCCCAAATTGAGGTACACATTTCCATTACCTTCAAAAGATACTTTAAGCCCCTTTAGGGTTCATCCCTTCCTCTGCATCCCAAGCAATCACAGACTTTTTGGTCAGTATAGATTAGTTTGTATTTCTAGATATTAATATAAATAGAATCAAAGGGTATGAATACTTTTGTAACAGGCTTTTCTCAGTGCAAAGACTTACAGATTTAGACATATTATTGTGTATATCAGCAGTTAACTCACTTTTATGCTGAGCATATAAATATTTAGGTAACAAATAAGTGTTTTGATAATGTTTTAAATGGAATTTTAAAAAGTCCTGTTTCAGCCACTTGTGGCTAGTATATAATGCCCAGCTGACTTGTACATTCAATCTACTATGGTCTGACCTAAATTCACTTAATTCTAGTTGGTTTTGTGTACTTCTTAGGATTTTCTATATAAGCAATCATACCAACAGCAAATAGAGATAATTTTCTCTCTATCACTCTAATCCCTATGCATTTTATTTACTTATTTTTCCTGCTTTATTTCAACTGCTAGGTCCTCCATTGCAATCTCAAATAGAAGCGATAGGAGTAGGCATCCATGCCTTCTTTCTGACTTTGGAAGGAAGTGTTAACATTTTTATTATGAATAAATGTTGAATTTTGTCAAATGTTTTTTCTTCATCTCTTGATATGATGAAGGGATCTGTATCTTTTTTATTAATAAAAATATTTGATCATCATGAAATAATCCATTTTATCTCTTGTAGTGTAGTACTTTTGTCTCGAAGAATCTTTTCTTCTGATTTTATTATATATGCTATCATGTATATTCTTGGAATTTCATATCTTTTCCCACCTCTACTTTCCACTTACCTTTGTATGTATGTTGAAAGTGAATCTTTTTTGAATAGTTTATATTTTGGTGTTTGTTTTGTAATCTCATGATTTCATGCATGTTAAGTCACTTCAGTCTGTCCAACTCTTTGTGACTCTATCAACTATAGCCGGCTAGGCTCCTCTGTCCATGGGATTCTCCAAGCAAAAATACCGTAGTGGGTTTCCTTGCCCCTCCTCTAGGGGATCTTTCTGACCCAGGTTTTGAACCCATGTCTCTTGAGGCTCCTGCATTACAGGCAGATTCTTTACCACTGAGCCACCAGGGAAACCCTCTTACAATCATCTGTTTCATATATAATAGGGAGTCCTTCATTCATTAATATTTCATGTAATACTGATATGGTTTGATTTTATTGTACATTTTACTGTTTTCTTTTTGTCCATTCTATTTTTGCTTTACTCTTTTCTTCTATCTCCTTGAATAGTTATTTTGATTATTTTATATATATTTATTAGCTTTATAGGCTTCCCAGGTGGTCTTAGTGGTAAAGAACCCACCTGCCAATGCAAGAGACATAAGAGATGTGGGTTCAATCCAAGAGTTGGGAAGATCCCCTGGAGGAGGGCATAGCAACCCACTTCAGTGTTCTTGCCTGGGGAATCCCATGGACAGAGGAGCCTGGTGGACTACAGTCCAAGGGGGTCATAACAGTCACACACAACTGAAGCAACTTAGCCTGCACACTATAGAAACTCTTTTAATGATGCATACTAATATGTACTGACTTTATACATATAACGCTTTGTATTTCTAATAAGTTCTTCAAAGGTATATATCTTTGTTCATAGCTCAATCAGAGTTAATGTTTTACACATCCAGACGAAGTATGGAGACCTTGCAATCATCTACATCCAATACCTCCTGTGATATCCTTTATGCTAGAATTTTCACACACATTTAAAAATATTAAGAATGTATAATTTTTATTGAAAAATTCACCCCTACACTATTGTCTGGAAATCACTGATGAGTAAAAATGTGTCTGTGTTCTTGTATTTCATCTGTGTCATTTTTAATGTCTTCAGCTAAGTTTTGAGTCCTTTGAGACTTCTGAATGCTGATAAAATGAGTTGAAAAGGTAATTCTAGAATTGCAAGGAGAACAGATGAATCACAGATTACATGTTTCATCAACTGTCATCTCAATTTCAATTTTCATTCAACACAAATCTTCAAGGAAGTCCACTTGTCTTCATATCTTGACTTCATGACCTCTGTAATATTTGGTATCAAAAATACTTTTTAAAGTATCAGAAGGAAAAAACAAGTGCACTGTAACTGTGTGCTGCCCATAGTATTTGTCCTCACTGCCTTTGAAATCACATTACTTTTCACTACAGTCCACTGATGGCAGAGAGACTACTTAGCCCCCAAAGTAATGTATTTTGTACTTCACACATTTAAAAATCAACTGAGAGATTTAAAAAACTTTTAAAGCATAGTAATTTAACCTAAAACCAAATCTCAAAATACTCCAGTATTTGGGTTCTTGGAGAATATCATTTAGCATTTCTTGCAGTTCACATCTTCACATGACACTGTCTTTTAGTTTCATTTTATCTGAAACTATCTTTAATTGCACAGTTTCTCAAAGGTGATTGCCAGCTATCAACTGCATGTGGAAATCTGGGTTGCTAACTATTTGTTTGTTTTTCTGTTACTTTATTGATGTTATTCCACTGCCTCTGCCTTGCGTGGTTTCTGATGTAAAGATCACAATCATTTAAAATATTGTCCCCTGTATATCATGTGCCATTTTCTCTTGATTCGTTCAGTATTTTCCTTGTATCTTTGAATTGCTGCAATTTGGAAATGATATGCCTAGACAGACAGCATTCACTGCACTTGTTTTGTGTTGATTTTGCTGCACATCTTGCATATTTAAATTAATATATTTCACCAAATTTGGAACATATTTGGTGGGCAGAGCCAGGACTAATCCACTTTGCAAAATCTTCTGCACAGCGCTTTATTCTGTGGAAGACTCACCAGTGTCTTTGATAAAGTAAAGATCCCAAGAGTTCTCAAGTCCAACCAGATCAAAGCAGTGAAGGAGTATTGAAAATCTTACTTGTACATTCCTTATGATCTTGTAATTAATACACTGGGTCCTCCTCATTGCTTGGAGAATGTAGAAAATGTGCTGAATGAACAAAAAAAGGAGCTTAACAGAGAGAGGCTGAGCTTTTTGTTGGTTCATTTGTGTTGGTGAATGCTGCTTTTGTTCTTTTTGATGATTGTTGATCAAAGAAAAGTGAATTTATGGATGGAGAGATTAGAAGCATCAATAAAAAGCTTAATTCTCAGACAGGCTTGTTGTTGTTCAGTCACTAAGTCATGTCCAACTCTTTGTGACCCAATGAACTGCAGCATGCCAGGTTTCCCTGTCCTTCACTACCTACTGGAGTTTGCTCAAACTCATGTCCATTGAGTCGGTGAAGCCATCCAACCATCTCATCCTCTGTACTCCCTTCTCCTCTTGCCCTCAATCTTTCCCAGTATCAGGGTCTTTTCCAGTGAGTTGGCTCTTCACGTCAGGTGGCCAGAATATTTGGAGCTTCAGCTTCAATCCTTCCAATGAATATTCGGGGTTGATTTCCTCTAGCATTGACTGGTTTGATCTCCTAGCAGTCCAAGGGACACTCAATATCTTCTCCAGCACCATAATTTGAAAGCCTCACTTCTTCAGTGCTCAGCCTTCCTATGGTCCAATTTTCACATCTGTAAATGACTGCTGGAAAAACCATACCTTTGACTGTACATATTGACCTTTATCGTCAAAGTGATGTCTTTGCTTTTTAATATGCTGTCTAGGATTTTGTTATAGCTTTTCTTCCAAGGAGCAAGTGTCTTTTAATTTCATGGGCTGCAGTCACCACCCGCAGTGATTTTGGAGCCCAAGAAAATAAAGTCAGCCACTGTTTCCACTGTTTCCCTATCCATTTGCCATGAAGTGATGGGACCAGATGCCATGATCTTAGTTTTTTGAATGTTGAGTTTTAAGCCAACACTTTCACTCTCCTCTTTCACTTTCATCAAGAGGTTCTCTAGTTCCTCTTTCCTTTCTGCCATTAGAGTGGTATCATCTGCATATCTCAGGTTGTTGATATTTCTCGTGGAAATCTTGATTTTAGCTTGAACTTCATCCAGTCTGGCATTTTGCATGATATACTCTGCATGTAAGTTAAATAAGCAGGGTGACAATATACAGACTTGTTGTACTCCTTTCCCAATTTGGAACCAGTCTGTTGTTCCATGTCCAGTTCTAGCTATTGCTTCTTTACCAGTATACAGGTTTCTCAGGAGACAGGTAAGGTGCTCTGTTACTTCCATCTCTTTAAGAATTTTCCACAGACAGAATTAGGTTCTACCTTACTCCTACTCTGTTAAACAAAAATTATTTTGAACTGGTCTAAAAGAAATGTGATACCGACATTTTTTTTTTCCAGCCTACTTGACAGGCAAGTCAGACTCATAAGAAAAGTAAGTGTGGGCTGATACATTTTTACACTAATTTATAAGATTTATTACATGCTGTGGTTACTAACGTTATTAAGGGAAATAAAAAAATACTGAAATGAAACTCTTTAGTTAAAGGAGAAAAAAGAAATAGCTCTTCAAAGTACAATTTAGAAGCCTTATTTATTAAATCAATAAAACAGATACAAAGCAGTGGCGTATATTCATTAATTCTGTGGAACAAAGTACACATTGAAGTTTATACGAAAATCTAATTTAAGATAAAACATTCTCTTCTTGCTCTCTACATGATATGTTTATTTTAAACTATAAATTACTCTAAAGATATTTGATATTTTTACTGTCAAGAGCTTGATATAGCTTTTTAAAAATGCTATATCAAGCATATAGAAAGCCCACATGGAACTCCAGTTATAATTAGATTGCACATAGCACCATGCATCAAGAGTATTTACCTTTTCACCTACTGGTTTCAGCATTTAGAAATGCATGCCTTCTTCCTCAGTGATAGCATCCCCTGTTTTCTTCCATGCCATCTCTTGTATTGAGTTGGCATATTGTTCAAATGGCATTGTATCAAATGACTTTTTGTTAAAAAGAGTGCTTGAAATCTTCACTCTCTTGTGTTCTAGGATAACAAAATTATCATCAATCTGTAAGGTAATAAGGTAGGTCTTTTAAAAAACTTATTATTATACAATTTAATACCTACTCCCAGGATTGCTGCTGCTGCTGCTAAGTCACTTCAGTCATGTCTGACTCCCAGGATTAGATCTCCCTTAATACAATGCCCTCAGTTTATAGAAGAAGAAACAGACCTATGAATTTTTTGAAGCAAATTTTTTGCCCCAAACCATAAATCCAGCTATTGGTAGACTCAGAATTAGAATAAGGTCTGAGATTTTTACTCCAAGATGACTTTCCTAAATTATTTCTTTTTAATTTTCCTTGTTATTTATTTTCAAAATATAAAAATGTAACATAAGAATAAATCATCCAAACAATATAGTGTACAAATAAGTACCTGATGGATTAAAATGACTTTCACACACGGCAACCCACTCCAGTATTTTTGCCTAGAAAATCCCATGGGCGGAGGAGCCTGGTAGGCTACAGTCCATGGGGTTGCAAAGAGTCGGACATGACTGAGCCACTTCACACATCACACACACACATTTCTCATATGTCTATCACATCTGTTGATATATTTACTGACGAAATGGTGTATTTATGAGAGACAAAGTATCTGATGCTCTGGAAAGTAGAAAAGAAATCGGATTGTTCTTACAGCTACTAAGTTTACAAATTAAATAAAATTGGAGAATAATTTTTAAATGTATCATTAAGTGCTTAAAACGTGTATAATACACTTAATTAATGCTAAGATATCTTAGGATATGCCACTGATTGGTGTTTAGTTTTTCAGGAAAAGTTTCCTCAAATGCAGAATTTTCCATAGTGTAGTTCTTGGACTTGCTAAAAATGCAACTTTAAGGTCTCATTTGAGACTTAATGAGTCAGGAACTCTGGGGGTGGAGCCCAGCACTGTGTGGTTGAACAAGCCCCCAGTGGACTCTAATATACATTCAAGTCTTGACTGATCAGTGGATGAGGTTTGAGTCACACTTTTGATTATGGGTTAGAGGGACTCTAGAAGATACTTAAGGTAGAAAATCACCTTTTAGAGAATAACTTTCCTTCATTCACTTCTGGGACTTATTTAGGATAATATCCAAGTACATATGTGTTTAGAATTATCAGCAGTGACACTCTCCAGTAGACATAAACAGAAGATGAAGTATTTCATTTGAGAAGAAAAAAAAAAGATTTGATTTTTTAATTAAAAAATTTAAATACTTCTGCACCTGAAATGTTTGATTTGAAACAATTATTTCCGATTTGAAATAGTTTGTGTTAAATAGAGATTATACAGGAGTGTGGATTTTATTCAAAATTCCATTAACTGACCTTTCTATCTTATACTCTGAAATATGTATTTAAGAGAAAAGGTTCACAAAGGAATTTTCAAAAATATATAGGATAATACCATGTTAGAGATGTCCAGGGAATAGTAGAGATTCATTATTATTATTATTATTACTATTTTTGTGTGTTTTATGTCAAACTTTATAGAATTACTACATTATAGTAATGTTTTTAACTGCTGATATTTCTGGAACACTAAAAGAAATCCACTCATCTTTGGCATATATTTATCATAGCATTTTTATTAAGACAAAATAAGGACTAATCTACCTTAGGAAGATTAAAGAAATATTTCAAGTTAACAAGAAAATTTGATATACTGGAATCTTACGTTAGGAAGGAAAGGATTTTTATTATGTAAAATATAGTATGCATTATGAATGTCAATGCTTCTAATAGTTTTTCTATGTATGTTCACATGAGTGGCCACATTGTAGTACTTTAAACAGTTGAAGTGCATAAAAGGCAATTAGCTCTTATCAGAGTGAGATGAACCATATGTTTGTGTTAATTAGTTCTCTTTGTTCCTGAAATGTTTTTTCTAACTCCTTTGTCATGGTTTCCTCACACTCTGCTCATTCCTCCACTCCTTTAAAACCCCTCACACAGCTGAAGAAACATATTTTAATGAAATCCAGTTTAAACAGCACATTTAAAATGTTCCATCTGGAAAAAAAAAATAATAAACCTAATTGTTTATAAAGTTGCTATCATGTAATTTTTGGTTAGATGTAACCACTGAAGGATATCAACAGTGTTGCAATTTGGGCAACAGTACATTTTACAAATTATGTTTGCACATATATGAATTCAAACATATTAAAATGTCAAAAATGGAGATGCTTATTGGGCCAAATTGTTTTCTTTCTCCTAAACAATGTTGTCAGTCTAACTATGATATTTTAATTACATCCAGTGAATATTTTAAAACCATGGAGACAAACTCTTGAATAAATCTAGGTTTGCAGAATCTCACGTGAAGAAATTTTCAGGGCCCAGACTTCCAGATCATTTCGTTTTCTCCAGTCCCTTGCTTTGAGACTTTGGGGAAGTGAGTCTCTACCTAAACTGCAATTTCTTATCATTAGAAGGAAAGAAGGACAATAACCCCCTTATTACATGGCTATGGAGAATAAATGTGACTATGGCTTTAGCACACATAAAAGGATGCCTGGTACAATGCATTTTTATAAATTCAGCTACTGCTTTAGTTGTCTAATTAATAAAAGGTTAATTTGTTATAAGTTTAGGAAGAGGTTCAAATGGTCAGGGGATATGTGGTTGCCACAACTGGACGGGGAAAACAGCCCCACAACAAAGAATTATTTTGCTTCAGAAGTCAATAGGGCTGAAACTGAGTAAATATATAAAGTGACTTGGTATTGAGCTCTTTACTGCTTTTGAGAGAATTTTTAAAGCTTTTGCTTTATATTTACTTTTGGCTGTGCTGTATCTTCATTGCTGTGTGGCTTTTTCCTCTAGTTGCAGTGTGCTGGCTTCTCATTACAGTGGCTCCTTATTGCAGAGAATAGGCTCTAGGGTGCATGGTCTTCAGCTGGGCTAAGTGGTTGTGGATTAAGAGCACTAGAGCACAGCCTCAGTTGTTGTGACACACAGGATTAGTTGCTCCACGACATGTGGAGTCTTCCAAGATCAGGGATTGAACCCATGTCTCCTGCATTGGCAGGTGGGTTCTGAGCTATCAGGGGAGCACTGCACTGTGTTTTTTTGTTTTTTTTTTAAAGCTCTTCTTGAGTCAAGTAATATATGTTTCAATAACTAGTAGCTGAATTACAGTAAGAATTATTCTGTTGAACAACTTGCATATCAGTAATTTTTGATATTTCAGATAAACTGCTGTAGAAAAATCAGTCTACCTAAAGTGGGTCAATCATCATCATTTAAAATTTAAATTTTTTATTCTACTGTTGACAAACAAGCTCTAATCTGCATATTCTTTAAAGCAAATCCTTATTTTCCCCCTTAAAAGTCAGAATTTCATAGCAAAATGATACATTCATTATAAAAATAATTCTACCAAGTATGTATAATTTTCATTTTTCTAATGTTAACGTAGTAATATAATGGAGGGGAAAGGTTGCTAAAAGAATCCTAACACCTTTCCTCCTCTCACAAACAAAATCGGTCAGCAAATTGTATAGGCTTAGAAGCTTGACCCATTGTAATAACCTCAACCATCACCACCTTGTTCCAAGCCACCACCATTTCTTGCCTCCTAACTAGTCACCAGCCTCTACCCTTTCTCAATATACCATCTCCCACAGAGGTACTCATTTTTAAACTTTGCTTTAAATGTTACAATGTAACAAAAAGTAAGTTCCTTTTCTGCTAAAACTCTTGAATTGTATATTTTCTCACCAAGAGCAGAGCAGGGAAGCGGAAGCTGCCTACAATGTCCTACCCTACCTTGTCCTTTACTAGTTTCTCCTTCCTTCTCTATGCTTCAGCCACACTGCCTATGAGAATTTGCTGTTATCTGAATACTCCACCTAAGCTGGCATCAGAAACTTTACACTTGACCTTTCCTTTGCTCGTCACACTCTTCCTCCTGACTTTCCCATGGTTCTCTCCCTCCCTTTTTGGCATGTGTGCTACCCTCTCAGTGTTGCCCTCCCAATTCCAAATGCGTGATCCAGCTAGCTTTTTCCCATCAGTAACCCCAGTCCTGATTTAGTGCCTTTTTTCCCCTGTAGCAATCATTCTAATTTGACGTATTACAAAATTTACTTATTAATATATTTATTGTTTTTCTCTATACATTAGAAGATAAGCTGTTCTAGTAAAAGAATTCTCTTTTCTTTCTTGATCATTACTTTTTCTCTGGTGCTGAGAACATTGCTTGGCACATTGCAGGAACAAATCCGTGAACAAAGAGAATCACTATAGGGGAATCCAAAGAATGATGTCTGTGATGTATTAATTTTACTGTAAAAAGAACTGCATTGTTGAACCCCATTTTTCCTTCATTATGAGCAGCACTGTTGATAGAAATTTTTTCTGAGTCATATAGTTTGTAATATTCCAGTAACACTAGAAAAAGTAAAAAGAAGAAAGGTAAAACCAATTATAATACATATAATTATACTTTTTAACCCAATATGTCTATAATATTACCTTGTGTCTTTCCACCTGAAAACATGTCAATTTAGACTGGTCACATTTCAAGTGCTCAATAGATGCATGTGGCTAGTGGCTCCAGGTTGGACAGTGTAGCTCTAGCACAAGAGATAAACCTTATTATTCAGTGGGCCTAAGCTTATGTACACAGGCAGAGAAAACAATACTGTCATATTCTGATGAATTTTATATGTATGCTTGCATAAATATATTAAACTAGTTTTTCAATTAATGAGATTTATATAGTAGTATATTTTTTGTTAATTAGAAGGATTTATAACAGATTTTACATATTTTAATGCATTTTGGAATTGAGTCAGACTTCAAATTTATTTGCTCAGACCTATGTGTGAAGAATAGATCCCTTCATTATATTTATATTAATATCCTTGAACATTTATTTGAGGACCACTAGTGATAGACTAACATGAAATCATCTTTCCATGTCAATTGTGGACACTTCTACAGGAAAGCAAATTCTTACACATAGTGAATCAAGATCTAATTGTAGCTTCATCAAACAGCTCTCAAGAGTTTTCTCTGAAGCCAAAAAAAAAAAAAAAAGTGAACACTTTTCCTTGTAAAAGTTGTCAGAGTACTTTAGTATTGAATACAATGGCTATACCTCCTCTTCTTCTATTTAAATAGACTTGGTCTTTTGAACTAAGTCAGAGGATGAAACAGCTGGATGGTGTCACCAATGCAATGGACATGAACTTGGGCAAACTTCGGGAGATTGTGAGGGACAGAGAGGCCTGGCGTGCTGCATGCAGTCCATGGGGTCACAAAGAGCCAGACACGACTGGGTGATGAACAACTAGTCTTTTGAACAACTTCATTTTATGTTTTGTTGACCCCCACCTTCACATTTATAATCATCTCCATCCTCTGGATATACCTGAGTTTGCTAATGACCCTTCTAAAATTGTAGGAACTAGAATATAGCACATAACTCAAGATCTCACTCTAATATGCTTTTCTAGTTTTACCATCAAATTCAATCCAGATTTCACCCATTATTTCAGTAGTTCTCTTGCCCACATCCTTAATACTCTTGTCCCTTTGTTCTTTCACCCTAACCAGCTTAAAATTCTCCACTCCTAATCAAACTTAACTAACTGTCGACCCACTTTCTAGAGTCAGGTTGCCAAATACTACTCGTTACACAACACAAGAGCCCTCAATGACACCGATGGGCACTGTGATATCAGAACTGCAAATCTCAGCTGGGTGCTCAAAGTTGCCTTTTAATCTTCCAGCTCTTCAGAAACTATCCTTTCCATTCCCCCTCATTCTTTATTCCAATATGTAAAACTATTTCCAAGTCATAAAGTCAAACCGAACACATTCCACTGCCATATTATATCAGTTTCTAGTTCTTAAAGACTATGAAGACAATCATACAAATATTTCTCATCCCTGTACAATAAAACTTTTACCCAATTGAAATTATGTAGATAAAGGAGAAGTAAACTGCATTCCACTGCTGACATGTTGAATCCAGTTCTAGTTCATTTATGTAGCTGTGTCTTAGTGGTAAAGAATCCACTTGCCAATTCAGGAGACACAGGTTGAATCCATGAGTCAGGAAGACCCCTTAGAGAAGGAAATGGCAACCTATTCTAGCATTCTTGCTTGGGAAATCCCGTGGACAGAGGAGCCTGATGGGCTAGATTCCATGGGGTCGAAAAAAATCAGACAGGACTTAGGAACTAAACAATAATAAACTATTATTAATTGATATATATACTTATTCATC
The DNA here is from genome assembly GCF_019320065.1 of Cervus canadensis. Classification (NCBI taxonomy): domain Eukaryota; kingdom Metazoa; phylum Chordata; class Mammalia; order Artiodactyla; family Cervidae; genus Cervus; species Cervus canadensis. The sequence continues at coordinate 38,807,250 of NC_057388.1, read as the reverse complement.
AAAACTCCATTTATCTTTAGGGAGTTGTACTCTATTTAATCTATTATTCATCCCTTTTAAGATATTTTTAACTCTAATTTCAATTCAATGTTGTTACTATCTTTTCCACCTTTTTGTAATCTGGGAATGTGATGATTATACCGAGGATGCCTTTCTTAAATTACGACCAATATTGGGAGAATAAGTTAGGGCTGTATTAAAATGTCACCAAAACTCTGTTTGACGCCAATCAAGAGGCAACTTGATGGAGTGGAGTGAGCAGCCTTATAGGAGTCAGGTGAACTTGGAAAGTTACCTCTCTGTCACTAGATAATGGGCTCTATAAGCTTCTTCTCATCAGCCACCATATTACTCATTCCCTCCTTAGTGCCAATCCCAGACCTCCCTAGTCCTATTCCTCTCACATTTTAAATCTGATAATATATTGAACATTTTTAGTCTCTCAGTAATGTAAGCTTCAGGAATGACTATCTACTGACCCAAATTTTGCATTCTTTCCCTGTTTATGATGATTTCACCCACAAACCTAGTCTAAACATTTTAAGGCTTTCTCATGATTCCTATATAAAATACAGATATTTTATAATTACAATTTATTGTGATTATTTAAACATTTGAAAATTTTAATTTGATTTAAATAAAGGTGGAATAATGTTCATTACCATAGTCTCATTTTGTGCTATAATGACATTTCAAATGAGCATGTCCATAAAGAAGTATCTTACTTGAATTAGATTGATACTGATTGCAAGTGACAGACTTTTGTTTATGACTGAAGGAACTGGCTATTTAGGATGAAAGTAGAATGTTTGCAAACTGTATAGAGCTGAAGAATCCTCTGACCAATAGGTTTCTTTAATGAGAACAGTGTTAAAAATTGTTTTAAAAGAAAGAATAAAGCTTTCTAAGAACATTTTCTTTGTTAAGGAGAGTGAATTTGTAATAGTTCAATTATTTTATTTTTTGATTCAATGCTCCCAATTTCTAGTCTATTTCCAATATAAGAAATTCTATTCTATTCTATTTCCAACATAAGAAAATCAATTGAGAAAGTTAAAAATAACTATGCATCATTATTTAAAAATCAGAAATACAGAGCGGAAAACAAGATGGCAAAGGAGTAGGCGGACGTGGAGTACATCTCTCTTGACGGGTACCTCAGGAATACATCTTCAGACAGAAATGCACGCAGAACACTAGCTGAGAGCAGACAGGAGTACCTGACCAGCAGATAAGAATATATGGAACCATGCAAAACTCATAACAGCAAAGGAACAAGGGGAAAAACAGGAGTGTCAGTAGGCCTGGACCTGTCTTTGGTGGGTGGGGGAACTGAAGCAGGGGTCCAGTCTCCACATCAGTGCAATTGTCTGAGTCAGAGGAGAAACATTTAAGGCTGAGAGTGAAACAGCTGGTCTGTGGCAGCCTAAATGGAATGAGGATCAGACAGTCCTTGCCTCAGCCATACATAGCTTGGACAGGGACGTCGATCCCTGGAAGGTGCAGCAGCTGGGAGCTGGAGATTAGGGCTGTGGAGCAATCCCAGGGCGAGGGCTGCTGTTGACGGTGGAAGGATGGATTGAGGGGATGTGAGGGAGGAGACTGTGGTGGGAACTACCTGTGGAGGAAAGCCGGCAGCCATGTTTGCAAGGTGATACTGCTGAGTCACAGGTAGCGGGTGGAGCCATCACCATAACCTCTCTCCCCCTACACATGCCAGCATTGGCAGCTGAACGATAGAGAGGCTGGCCCATCAAATGCCTGACCACTGAACTACAGAGTAAGACCCCACCCAAGGTGCTCCTTTAAGTGCCTGATGTTCCGATCTACAGAGTAGGACCCCAGCCAAGGGGGCCCCCTCTATGTGTCTGACACGCCAAATGACAGAGAAGGGCCCCAGTCAAGGGTGCCCTCTAAGTGCCTGACCTGGTGGACCTACAGAGAGACTGGCCAAAGAGGCCTTCTGATTGCCAGCTACAAGAGGCTAGAAGAAAAACTCTGACAAGGCCATAATTCGTGTGGCGGAGGCAGTCCGTGTCCCTGCACACTTGGCACTGCCAGGGTCCCTGCAAGCTAAGCAGCTGTGCCCCTTTCACACTCAGCTCTCACTGGGGCAGAGCTGCCACAGGCAAAAAATTCTTGTGTCCATGCCTGCAGGGTCGCGTCAGTAGTGTCTGACTCTTTGCGACCCTGTAGACTGTGGCCTTCCAGGCTTCTCTGTCAGGGAGGGGGTTCTCCAGGCAAGAATACTGGAGCATATTGGCCAATACTGGTTGCCATACCCTTCTAAAACACTATATTTCCTGCTGCACTAGTGGCTAACTCCCCTGAGTACCAGGTGCTGCCAGAACCCCTGAAACCCAAACAGCTGCACCACCTCCACACCTGTTCCTCACAGGGGCACACCCAAGTCCTCCAGGGCAACCTCAGGAGCAAACCCCAGTGGATGATCTGCATGCAGAGGTGGAAATAAACCCACAATTGAAACCCAGGGGCAGTGTGACTAAGGAAGAAGACCCAAAACCTTCCCACCAGCTGTACAATCTACATGATCAACTAGGCAGACTCTGTGACTATGGAATATATAAAAGGTCACTGAGAGCACCCACTAAAGAAAACTCTAGTTCTGATAGCTGTGGACATTGGAGCAAGAACACAGAGGAGTTGGACCAGATTAGAATCTGAGCTGCCCCCATAATAGGTCCAGAGATCAGCAAAGTGTTGGAGGGCATCCTAGGGAGGTGAGATGGACCGTGACTCCCAGCGAGGGAAAGGACTCTGACAGCAGTGACTCAAGAAAAAACATTTATTACAGTTGTGTTTTGGCTTGTTCTTTAGATTCTTTTGGATTTTTCCCCCCTTTCCCCCCTCCCCCCATTGTTGTTGTCTATTTTATTGGCACTATGAAACCTAATTAAGCTTTTGAGGTTTTCTTTTTTTTTCCAAAGTCACAATTTTTTGTTATTGTTATAAATCCCTGCCTCTATGTTGGACTTTTGCAATTCTGGGGAGTTTTCCTTTTTTTTTCTTTTCTCTTTCTTTAATTTTTTAAACCTATTATTTTTTCTCCATTTATTCCTTTGTTTGCTTTCCCTACTGTTCTTTTCCCCTTGCTGTTAATCTTTAATGTATATAAATCTTCTTCATCTACCTCTATTTAACTTTGCATATCTAGTCTTTCTTTCTTTCCTTTCTTCTCAATGTACTTGTTAGTTTTATTTTCATTGCTTTTTTCCACAGTTGGGACCTTTCTATAGTTTTGTTTTACAGTTTGTGAATTAGTAAGTTTTGTTCTGGTAGATATAATTTTTGGTTTCCTTTTTTCACCAGGTCGATCTACTGTACTCTATTTTTGTTGGACTCTTTTGATTTTGCTTATAAGTGTGTATACATATTTGTCTATTCAGTCACACTTTTTATTGTTGTTATAAACCTCTGTCTCTACGTTGGGCTTTTGCAGTTCTACAGAGTTTTCCCTCTTCTTCCCTTTTTTTATCTTTTCTATTTTTTATAATTTTAACTTTTAATTTTTTAAAACCTATTATATTTTTTCTACATTTATTCCTTTGTTTACCTTTCCTACTGTTCTTTTCCCCTTGCAATTAATCTTTAATGTATATAAATCTGCTTCATCCACCTCTAACTTTGCATGTCTAATCTTTTTTTCTTTTCTTTCTTTCTTTTCCTCTCCATGTATTTGTTAGATTTGCTTTCATTGCTTTTTTCGCCACTTGGCACTTTGCTTTAATATTGTTTTCCACTTTGTGATTTAGTTAGTTTTGCTCTTAACTAATAAACATAATTTTTTATTTCCTTTGAACACAGGGTCAATATATTGTACTTTATTTTTGTTGGACAGTTTTGACTTTGCTCATGGGTGGATATCTATATATGCCATTATTTTAATTATTATTTGCCTGATTTTGTAACTGCCATTTGCCTGGGGTTCATCTTTGGTTTCTCATTTTTGGATATTTGTTTTAATCTCACTTAATGCAATAGCAAACCATCTAATTAAAGCTATGGTTTTTCCAGTAGTCTTGTATGGATGTGAGAGTTGGACTATAAAGAAAGCTTAGTGGTGAGGATTTGATGCTTTTGAACTGTGGTGTTGGAGAAGACTCTTGAAAGTCTTCTGGACTGCAAGAAGATCCAATCAGTCCATCCTAAAGGAAATCAGTCCTGAAAATTCATTGGAAGGATTGATGCTGAAGTTGAAACTCCAATTCTTTGCCCACCTGATGCAAAGAACTGACTCATTGGAAAAGACCCTGATGCTGGGAAAGATTGAAGGTGGGAGGAGAAGGGGATGACAGAGGATGATATGGTTAGATGGCATCACCAATTCAATGGACATGAGTTTGAAAAAAGTTCGGAAGTTAGTGATGGACAAGGAAGCCTAGCATCCTGCAGTCCATGGGGTCACAAAAAGTTGGACACGACTGAGTGACTGAACTGAACTGAACTGAAACCACTTGTGGAATCTTCGTTCCTGACCAGAGATCAAGCCCTGAGCCTTTGGAGTGGGAGACCTGAAAACAAAACTGACTCCAAGACCCTAGGGTACCAGAGGGGTATCAAACAGTGAGAACTCACACAAAGGAAACCATTTGAATACAAAATCCAGCAATACCCAACCACCAGTAGCACACCATGCAGAATGCCCCATCTAAACAAAGCAAAAATACAAACTCAATCATCAGCAGACAGGATTACTACCTCACTCAGCCATGCCCATCAGAAGAAAAACAAGCAAACAAAATCTCAGTGCAAATCTCACCCTATACAAAGCTTACGCAAACCACTGGACCAACCTTAGGAGGGCAGAAACTGAAAGGAAGAATTCAACCTTGAAGCTTGGGAAAACAAGACCTCTAACACAGAGAGTAAAAAAAAAAAAAAAATAATAATGAAAAAGCAGAGAAATAGTATACAAATAAAGGAACAAACTAGAAACACAGAAGTCCAAATAAGTGAAGAGGAAATAAGCAAACTACCTGAAAAAGAATTCAGAATAATGACAGTAGAGATGATCAAATCCTTGAAAACAAAATGGAGAAAATGCAAGAATCAATTAACAAAGACCTAGAAGAATTAAAGAATAAACATACAGAGACAAACAATACAATTACTGAAATTAAAAGTACTCTAGAAGGAATCAATAGCCCAATATCTGAAGCAGAAGAATGAATGAGTGAGCTGGAAGATAAAATGGTGGAAATAACTTCTGAAGGCCTGAATGAAGAAAAAGAGTGAAAAGAGCTGAGGACAGGCTGAGACCTCTGGGACAATATCAAACGAACCAACATTCGAATTATAGAGGTCCCAGAAGAAGAAGAGAAAAAGAAAGAGTATGGGAAAATTTTTGAAGAGATTATAGCGAAATTTTCCCCAACATAGAAAAGGAAATATTCAATCAAGTCCAAGAGTCACAAAGAGTCCCATACAGAATAAACCCAAGGAGAAACAGGCCACGACACATATAATCAAACTAACAAAGAATAAACACAAAGAATATTAAAAGCAGCAAGGGAGAAGCAACAAGTAACATACAAGGCAAATCCCATATGCTTAACAGCTGATCTTTCAACAGAAACTCTTCAGGCCAGAAGAGAATGGCAGGATATATTTAAAGTACTGAAATGGAAAAATCTACAACCAAGATTGCTGTACCTGGCAAGGATCTCATTCAAAATTGATGGAGAAATAATAAGCTCTTCAGACAAGCGAAAGTTAAGAGAATTCAGTACCACTAAATCATATTTATAACAAATTTTAAACAAACTTATATAATCAAGAAATACAGGAGAAGAAAAAAGATCTACAAAATCAACCCCAAACAATTAAGAAAATGGCAATAGGAACATATATATCAATAATTACTTTAAATGTAAATCGATTAAGTGCTCCAATCAAAAGACACAGATAGGCTGAATGGATACAAAAACAAGACCCATATATATGCTGTCTACAAGAAACCCACTTCATACCTAAAGACACATATAGACTGAAAGTTAAAGGATGAAAAAATATACTCCATGCAAATGGGAAGCCAAAGAAAGCCAGAGTAGCAACCCTCATATCAGACAAAATAGACCTTAAAATAAAGATTACAAGAGATAAGGAAGGTCACTGCATAATGATCAAGGGGTCAATCCAAGAAGAAGACATAACAATTGTAAATATCCATGCACCCAACATAGGAGCACCTCAATACATAAGACAAACACTAAAAGATATAAAAGGAAAAATTGAAAGTAACACAATAATAGCAGGAGACTTTAACATCCCACTCACACCAATGGACAGATCATCAAAACAGAAAATCAATAAAGAAACACATCTTAAATGATACATTAGATGAGATGGATCTCATTGACATCTTCAGGACATTCCATCCAAATGCAGAAGAAAACACCTTATTTTTAACTGCACAAGGAGCATTCTCTAGGATAGACCACATCTTGAGTCACAAATCAAACCTCAGTAAATTTACTAAAATTGAAATCCTATCAAGCATCTTCTCTGACCACAATGCTATGAGACTAGATATCAATTACAAGAGAAAAAAAATTGTAAGAAACACAAACATATAGAGATTAAACAACACACTTTTAAATAACCAACAGGTTACTGAAGAAATCAAAAGGGAAAGAAAAAATTTCTAGAAACAAATGACAATGAAAACACGGCAACTCAAAACCTATGGGATGCAGCAAAAGCAGTTCTAAGAGGGAAGTTTATAGCAATAGAATCCTACCTAAAGAAACAAGAAAAACATCAAATAGACAACCTAACTTTACACCTAAAACAAATGGAAAAAGAAGGACAAAAAAAAAAAAATTCGTAAAAAGAAAGAAATCCTAATGATCAGAGCAGAAATAACTGAAAAAGAAGTGAAAGAACCTATAGTAAAGATTACTAAATCTAAAAGCTGGTTCTTTGAGAAGATAAACAAAATTGACAAACCTTTAGCCAGACTCATCAAGAACAAAAAAGAGAAGAATAAAATCAACAAAATTAGAAATGAAAAAGGAGAGGTTACAACACACAATGTAGAAATACAAAGGATTTTAAGAGAATATCATGAACAACTATATGGCAAAAATGGATAACCTGGAAGAAATGGACAGATTCTTAGAAAAGTTCAATCTTCCAAGACTGAAAAAGGAAGAAATAGAAATTATGAATAACCCAATTACAAGTACTGAAATTGAAGCTGTGATCAAAAATCTCCCCCAAAAACAAAAGCCCTGCAGCAGATGGCTTCAAAGAAGAATCCTATCAAACATTTAGAGAAGAGCTAATGCCTATCCTTCCTAAAACTCTTTCAAAAAATTGCAGAGGAAAGAACACTTCTCAACTCATTCTATGAGGTCACCAACACCCTAATAGCAAAACCAGACAAAGGCAACACACAAAAAAGAAAACTATAGGCCAATATCACTGATGAACATAGATGCAAACAAAATTTTAGCAAACAGAATTCAGCAACATATCAAAAAACTAATACACCATGATCAAGATGGGTTTATTCCAGGAATGCAAGGATTCTTCAATATACCCAAATCAATCAATGTGATACACCATATTAACCAATTGAAAGATAAAAACTGTATAATAAGCTCAATAGATGCAGAAAAACCCTTTAACAAAATTCAGAACCCATTTAAGATTAAAACTTTTCAAAAAATGGACATAGAAGGAACCTACCTCAACATAGTAAAGGCCATATATGATAAGCCTATAGCAAACATTACTCTCAATGGTGAGAAACTGAAAGCATTCCTGCTAAGATCAGGAACAAGACAAGGGTGTCCACTTTCACCACTATTATTCAACATAGTTCTTGAAGTCCTAGCTACAGCCATCAGAGAAGAAAAAGAAATAAAAGGAATCCAGAAAAGAAAAGAAGTGAAGTTCTCACTGTTTGCAGATGACATGATACTGTATATAGAAAACCCTAAAGATAGTATCAGAAAATCACTAGAGCTAATCAGTGGATTTAGCAAAGTGGCAGGATACAAAATCAATACATAGACCTCACTTGCAATTCTATATATTAGCAATGAAAAATCAGAAAGAGAAATTAAAGAATAAATCCCATTCACCATTGCAACAAAAAGAATTAAAAATCCAGGAATAAACTTATGTAAGGAGACAAAAGAACTGTATACAGAAAATTATAAGATGCTGATGAAAGAAATCAAAGATGACATAAACAGATGGAGAGATATTCCATGTTCCTGGATAGGAAGAATCAATATTGTGAAAATGACTATACTACCAAATGCAATCTACAGGTTCAGTGCAATCCCTATCAGATTACCAATGGCATTTTTCACAGAATTAGAAAAGAAGACTTCACAATTCATTGGGAAACACAAAAGACACAAATAGCCAAAACAGTCTTGAGAAAGAAGAATGGAGATGGAGGAATCAACCTTCCTGACTTCAGATTATACTACAAAGCTACAGTGAAGACAGTATGGTACTGGCACCAAAACAGAAATACAGACCAATGGAACAAGACAGAAAGCCCAGAAATAAATCCATGCACCCATGGGTACCTTATTTTTGACAAAGGAGGCAAGAATATACAATAGGGCAAAGACAGCCTCTTCAATAAATGGTGCTGGGAAAACTAGACAGCTACATGTAAAAGAATGAAATTAGAACACTTCCTAACACCATACACAAAAATAAATTCAAAATGGATTAAAGACCTAAATGTAAGACTAGAAACTATTAAACTCTTAGAGGAAAACATAGGCAGAACACTCAATGACATAAATCAATGCAAGATCCTCTATGACCCACCTCCTAGAGAAATGGAAATAAAAACAAAAGTAAATAAGTGGGGTCTGATTAAACTTAAAAGCTTTTGCACAGCAAAGGAAACTACAAGCAAGGTGAAAATACAACCCTCAGAATGGGAGAAAATAACAGTAAATGAAACAACTGACAAAGGATTAATTTCCAAAATATACTAGCAGCTCATACAACTCAATACCAGAAAAACAAACAACCCAATCAAAAAGTGGGGAAAAGACCTAAAGAAACATTTCTCCAAAGAAGACATACAGTGATTTACAAACACTTGAATAGATTTTCAACATGGCTCATTATTAGAGAAATGCTAATCAAAACCACAATGAGATATCACCTCACACTGGTCAGAATGGCCATCATCAAAAAGTCTAAAAATAATAAATGCTGGAGAGGGTGTGGAGAACAGGGGACACTCTTGCACTGTTGGTGGGAATGCAAATTGATACAGTCTCGATGAAAGACAGTGTGGAGATTCCTTTAAAAACTGGGAATAAAACCACCATTTGACCCAGCAATACCACTCCTAGGCATATACCCCGAGGAAACCAAATTAAAAAACACACACGTATCCCATTATTCAGTCAGTTCAGTTCAGTCACTCAGTCCTGTCCGACTCTTTGTGACCCCATGAACCGCAGCACACTAGGCCTCCCTGTCCATCACCAGCTCCGGGAATCCATCCAAACCCATCTCCATTGAGTTGGTGATGCCATCCAACCATCTCATCCTTTGTCGTCCCCTTCTCCTCTTGCCTTCAATCTTTCCCAGCATCAGGGTCTTTTCAAATGAGTCAGCTTTTCCCATCAGGTGGCCAAAGGACTGAAGTTTCAGTTTCAACATCAGTCCTTTCAGTGAACAGCCAGGACTGATTTCCTTTAGGATGGATGGTTGGATCTCCTTGCTGTCCAAGGGACCCTCAAGAGTCTTCTCCAACACCACAGTTCAAAAGCATTAATTCTTCTGTGCTCAGCTTTCCTTATAAGTCCAACACTCACATCCATACATGACCACTGGGAAACCCATAGCCTTGAATAGATGTACCTTTGTTGACTAAGTAATGTCTTTGCTTTTTAGTAGGTTGTCTCAGTTCAGTTCAGTTCAGTCGCTCAGTCGTGTACAACTCTTTGCGACCCCATGAACAGCAGCACACCAGGCCTCCTCAAACTCATGGCCATCAAGTTGGTGATGCCATCTGGCCATCTCATCCTATGTCGTCCCCTTCTCCTCCTGCTCCCAATCCCTCCCAGCATCAGGGTCTTTTCCAACGAGTCAACTCTTCGCATGAGGTGGCCAAAGTACTGAAGTTTCAGCTTCAGCATCAGTCCTTCCAATGAACAACCAGGACTGATCTCCTTTAGGATGGACTGGTTGGATCTCCTTGCAGTTCAAGGAACTCTCAAGAGTCTTCTCCGATACCACAGTTCAAAAGCATAAATTTTTCAGTGCTCGGCTTTCTTCACAGTCCAACCCTCACATCCATACATGACCACTGGAAAAATCATAGCCTTGACCAGACGGACCTTTGTTGGCAAAGTAATGTCTCTGCTTTTTAATATGCTGTCTAGGTTGGTCATAACTTTCCTTCCAAGGAGTAAGCGTCTTTTAATTTCATGGCTGCAGTCACCATACGCAGTGATTTTGGAGCCCAAAAAAATAAAGTCTGACACTGTTTCCACTGTCTCCCATCTATTTCCCATGAGGTGATGGGACCAGATGCCATGATCTTAGTTTTCTGAATGTTAAGCTTTAAGCCAAATTTTTCACTCTCATCTTTCACTTTCATCAAGAGGCTTTTTAGTTCCTCTTCACTTTCTGCCATAAGAGTGGTGTCATCTGCATATCTGAGGTTATTAATATTTCTCCTGGCAATCTTGATTCCAGCTTGTGCTTCATCCAGCCTAGTGTTTCTCATGATGTACTCTGCATATAAGTTAAATAAACAGGGAGACAATATACAGCCTTGATGTACTCTTTTTTTTTTTTCACTTATTTTTATTAGTTGGAGGCTAATTACTTTACAATATTGTAGTGTTTTTTGTCATACATTGACATGAATCAGCCATGGAGTTACATGTATTCCCCATCCCGATCCCCCCTCCCACCTCCCTCTCTACCCAATCCCTCTGGGTCTTCCCAGTGCACCAGGCCCGAGCACTTGTCTCATGCACCCAACCTGGGCTGGTGATCTGTTTCACCATAGATAATATACATGTTTTGATGCTGTTCTCTCGAAACATCCCACCCTCGCCTTCTCCCACAGAGTCCAAAAGTCTGTTCTGTACATCTGTGTCTCTTTTTCTGTTTTGCATATAGGGTTATCATTACCATCTTTCTAAATTCCATATATATGTGTTAGTATGCTGTAATGGTCTTTATCTTTCTGGCTTACTTCACTCTGTATAATGGGCTCCAGTTTCATCCATCTCATTAGAACTGATTCAAATGAATTCTTTTTAATGGCTGAGTAATATTCCATGGTGTATATGTACCACAGCTTCCTTATCCATTCGTCTGCTGATGGGCATCTAGGTTGCTTCCATGTCCTGGCTATTATAAACAGTGCTGCGATGAACATTGGGGTGCACGTGTCTCTTTCAGATCTGGTTTCCTCAATGTGTATGCCCAGAAGTGGGATTGCTGGGTCATATGGCAGTTCTATTTCCAGTTTTTTAAGAAATCTCCACACTGTTCTCCATAGCAGCTGTACTAGTTTGCATTCCCACCAACAGTGTAAGAGGGTTCCCTTTTCTCCACACCCTCTCCAGCATTTATTGCTTGTAGACTTTTGGATAGCAGCCATCCTGACTGGTGTGTAATGGTACCTCATTGTGGTTTTGATTTGCATTTCTCTGATAATGAGTGATGTTGAGCATCTTTTCACATGTTTGTTAGCCATCTGTATGTCTTCTTTGGAGAAATGTCTGTTTAGATCTTTGGCCCATTTTTTAATCGGGTCATTTATTCTGGAATTGAGCTGCAGGAGTTGCTTGTATATTTTTGAGATTAATCCTTTGTCTGTTGCTTCGTTTGCTATTATTTTCTCCCAATCTGAGGGCTGTCTTTTCACCTTGCTTATAGTTTCCTTTTCCTATTTGGAACCAGTCTGTTGTTCCATGTTCAGTTCTAACTGTTGCTTCCTGACCTGCATACAGGTTTCTCAAGAGGTAGGTCAGGTGGTCTGGTATTCTCATCTCTTTCAGAATTTTAGGGTTTATATAGGGCTAAAAGCTCAGAAATCTGATTTTAGTTAGTAGGGTAGTGAGAGAGATTGACAGATTGTATATTTGCTGTCTTCTTTGATGATAAACTACTCATAAGTACATTTAATATACCTACATTTTTAGTACTTGTCACAATTTACAGTTATATTTATTTCTTGATTTTTTTCGTATTGATATCTCCCATTATAGACAATAAAATCTCTGAGGATAAAAAAAATCTATGTTGGCAGGCTTCATTCCGCATTCACACCTAGACTAGCATAGTGCCTCCTATATTGTAATCACTAAATAGTTACTTTATGAAAGACTGGAATAATGGCAGGAAAGAAAAATGCATAAAAGTATGGATTGAGTGATGAGTGAATAAACAGGAAGTTAAATGCCCAGATAGGCAAAACCAAACCCAAACAAAAGAGTTTCCACTATACAAGGTAAAAATGAGTGTAACCAGCCATTGATCCTACGTATACAAACCATCTGCTTTAGAAAAATTTTTATCAGCAACTCTTGTTCTTTTTAATCTTTTAAATTTTGAAAAATTGAATTTTACAATGGAAAATAATTAATTGGAAGTAGAAATGAAATGAATTCAAGGCATCACATGCTTCACTACAAAATTTTAACTGTCAGAAAAGGACAGCAGTGTTTGCTGATATATTTAATTGAAGTGAAATATTTGAAGTCATATCTAGGAGTTTTAGCTATTTCTCTTATTGAAAGGGAAAAAATGGTCATAGAAATGTGCTGATCAAATTCAGTTTTCCACACATTTGCTTACCCTCCTGTTCTCCATTTTTGAAAGTTCACATGCACTATCATAATCTTGTAATAGAAATAGAAATGATAATTTCAGGAATTTATTGACAGAAAGATAATCAGTAATGGCTCTTTAGGAGTATAATTTATACATACACAAATATTTTAAATTACTATTAATATATACAGTCATGAAATGAAAGGTCTTCATTTATCAAAAAATGCAACATTACACATTCCAATGACTTATATACTGTGTTTGTGTATAAATGCAATGATGTATATATTTATGTATATGTATTTAGTGATTTATGGATTTGGAATTTTCATCATTCTAATTTACTTTTGACAAATGCACTCATTTATCTTCACCCAATGAGATTATCATTAAGCAAGAGGCCATCACAGTTCCTAGAACACAGGTACTTGCTGAATGAGACAGTATTTCAAGAGAAAAAAAAGCGGAATTACAGAATTACATGGCTTGTGATCAATGCTATCCCACAAGCATAATTTTTATGCTAATGCATAAGTTAATTAACTGCTCAAAAAATATTCCAAAAGGCAAAACTACAAAATATTCTAAAAAACAAAAGGCCTTCAAAGGGAATATTGAGAAGAAGTAGATCTAATCATGTCTATTGCCCTAATAATGTTTGTGTTTTGTGTAGCAGTGAATGACTTCAAAGAATGTGGTTAGACAAAAGAATTCTCAAGAGGCTGTGCCCAGGGCCCTGGTGATTTTTCATCTCTGCTTAATATGCATGTACCTATTTATGCATATTTACCTCAAAATCAGTATGTAACCTTTGGTATTACATATTCACTTGATGAATTGAAACTTTATTACAAATAGCATGTTCCATTTTTCATTTTTGAAAATAATACATTTTTTAAAATTAATTTTCTATATATATATACACCAATGAAATAATTATAAGACTTTTAAATAGTTTTATTTCATTTGTCTAATTTTAGCTTTCCATCATGCAACTACTTCCCTATGAAGAATTTTGTATCTCAAGACCAAACATAGGATATATATTATGCTCAATAATTCATACTACTTGCTGTTGAAGTAAAAATTCTTGATAAAACATAATTTCTTGTAACACATTTCATTTTTCATTATCTATTTCCCTTTTTAAAATTTAGCTGCCCAAAATTTACTGATAAAAAAAGACCTATCTCAACTTTCATAGGTTGTATGTTAAACAACTTATTTCAGAAAAGTTCAGGTAGCTATTATGCTTGTAATTAGAAGATCATTTACTTTTTATCCATAAAATAAAAAGACATTTTTGAACATTTTCAAATTTTAGAAAAGTAAAACCCAAAACAAAAAATTTTATTGATGGCTTACCATTATCCTTTTTTCATAGAACAATTGGGAAATAGATGCTGTTTAACAATAAGAAAGAAATTAGATAAAGATGCAAAATAGAGAGTCTAAAGGAATAAGTTGTTTTCCCCTTTATATCAAGTTGATACACAGTTGGGCTTCCCTGGTGCCTTAGATGTTTAAAGAATCTGCCTGCAATGCAGGAGACCTGGGTTGGGAAGATTCCTTGGAGGAGGGCACAGCAACCCACTCCAGTATTCTTGCCTGAAGAATCCCCATGGACAGAGGAATTAGTAGAATACATGGTGTGTAGATATTATTGTGAGTGAGAATTCTTGTATCCAGACTGTGGGTGGATGCCCAAGGCTATCCTAGGTAAGAGAGAAGGGCAGGCACACATGTCAAATTAAATTAAACAAGGCATTGTACTAATATATTTACTCTACTTTTTAGATATCTATAACTATGAACAGAATCTCTTTAGCTGGATATAGACCTGTGTTGTTATTGTTTTAAACACTCAATTATCAATTTAAAAGGTCAAAAACTGTTACATGTTAAGTGACATTTGGCTCCAACAATCATTTTGTTCCATGAATTAATACTGCTATATTTGACAGTTTATTCTTATGTATTCTAAAACAATTTTAAAGTACATGTATTGTTACTTCAGCTATGCATTCTAGCTTTTTAGAGTTGAAATTATTAAATATATTAGAAGTCTTTTTCAAAAATATCAACTCAGTCTGCATAGATATTTAAGAAACTTAGCTTATTCACAATATTTATTGACCCAAATTGTTATATTGTAAGGAAAATATATTCTCACAGAGAATCAAAGATTCAGCCAACTGAGACATTAGAGGTCTCGTGGCCTAAATTTCAAACCTCCTGCAAGAGGACTGGCAATTGGCAATCAGGACTTCAGGTGTAAGGTTGAAAGTTAGCATTTTCATTATTTGAAAATACTTTTTCCATTATAATTATAATATTTCAATGGATTTATTGTAGCCATTTATTCAATATTCATTTATTATTTGTTTATTGCTCGTTCCAATCTCTGCCCCCTTCCCCACTCCATTTTCATCATTATTTTTAATTTTCATTTTTACAGAACATAAGTTTCCATTAAAAAGAAAATATAGAACCTAGTATAATGAGTCTTTACTGAATAGTTAATCTGAATTCATATAATGAAATTAATCTAAACCATAAAAACATATAGATTGTTTATTCTTGAGGTATTTATTACATTTATCTATTAAATAATATGAGACTTTTTATTGTATTTGTCCTCTTATTCATCTTTTCATCATTTTATTTTATAGGCAATTTGATAAAGGCAATGTAAAAAAGGTAGTGAAAATAGATACTATCATTCATTAATATTTTAATAGTGTGATTTCTTTATAATCACTATAAAATGCACTATACTTCTAAAAAAAAGTAAAGTTAACACAAGGCAAGAAACCTAGATATCAAAGTTATTTTGCTCCCAATAATTTTAGTCAAAAATACAGGTTGTGTGCACTTCTGATAAGTATTAAATTAAAGCAATTTCCCCTGACACTTCATGTAAGAGAGCTATTCAGTTAGGATGACATACTTCCTATTTAAGAATATATTATTTAACTGATGTTAGTGTTTACCTGAAACAGGGGATGAATGCAATAACTTTCATTCAATATTTTGAACTAGAACTCTTTTTCATAAGAGGGACCACTATCAGGAGAAAATGTTGCATCTTAATGTTGTAGGAATGTGATTTAATAATTTCACACCTTAATTTATAGGCAAATATTTTAATTGATTTTTAAAAGCATATGGAGTTTATACATTTAAGGTATTTAGAATTTTTCATTTATATTCACTAAAATTATATAATTTTAGGGTTATGTTTCCAATGTAAAAATAAATGGCATAAATAATCTTATTTTTGGATGTAATGGAAAAAGGAATAATTTTGGAGGTCAAATGTCAAGTCAAAATTCAAAGTTAAAAGTTTATAATTATGATTGTTGTTATAGATACTAATATAATGTAAGTTACAGTGGCTAACAAATAGTACTACAATTTATAATATATTGCTTCCTTCATTAAATGTTTCACATTATAAACTCTAAAATATAATAAATTATATTATTTATATGAATATTTCAGACTAACACTTTAAAAATAATGTATGGTTTATATCACATATAATATATGCATGTATATATACAGTATGGTAACTGAGAACTTCCAGATGCACAAGCTGGATTAAGAAAAGGCAGAGGAACCAGAGACCAAATTGCCAACATCTGTTGCATCATGAGAAAAGCAAGAGAATTCCAGAGAAATATCTACTTCTGCTTCATTGACTACACTAAAGCCTTTGACTGTGTGGATCACAACAAACTGTGGAAAATTCTTAAAAAGATGGGAATACCAGACCACCTTACCTACCTCCTGAGAAACCTATATGCAGGTTAAGAGCAACAGTTAGAATCAGACATGGAACAACAGACTAGTCCAAAATTGGGAAAGGAGTACGTCAAGGCTGTATGTTATCACCCCGCTTATTTAACTTATATGCAGAGTATATCATGCGAAATGCCTGGCTGAATGAAGCACAAGCTGGAATCAAGATTGCCGGGAGAGATATCAATAGCTTCAAATATGCAGATAATACCACCGTTATGGTAGAAAGCAAAGAAGAATTAAAGAGTCTCTTAATGAAGGTGAAAGAGAAGAGTGAAAGACTTGTTTAAAACTCAACCTTCAAAAAGCTAAGACCATGGCATCTGGTCCCATCATTTCATGGCAAATAGATGGGTAAACAATGGAAACAGTGACAAACAATTTTCTCCAAAATTACTGTGGCTGATGACTGCAGCCACCAAATTAAAAGACTTGCTGAATGTGGAAGAAACTCCATGGACTGTAGCCCACCAGGCTCCTCTGTCCATAGGATTCGCCAAGCAAGAATATTGGAGTAGGTTGCCATGCACTCTGGGTCTTTCCTTGAAAGAAAAGTTGTGACAAACCTATACTGTGTATTAAAAAAGCAGAGATATCACTTTGCCAACAACGGTCCATATAGTCCACGCTATGGTTTTTCCAGCAGTCATGTACAGATGTGATAATTGGACCTAAAGAAGGTTGAGTGCTAAAGAACTGATGCTTTTGAACTGTGGTCCTGGAGAAGATTGAGAGTCCCTTGGACAGCAAGGAGATCAAAGCAGTCAATCTTAAAGGAAATCAACCCTGAATATTCATTGGAAGTACTGATGCTGAAGCTGAAGCTCCAATACTTCGGCCACCTGTTGCGAAGAGATGACTCATTAAAAAAGACCCTAACGCTAAGAAAGTTTGAAGGCAGGAGGAGAAGCTGGCGACAGAGGATGATATGGTTGGGTGCATCACCGGCTCAATGGACATGAATTGAGCAAAGTCAGAGAGATGGTAAAGGACAGGGAAGCATGGCGTGCTGCAGTCCATGGGGTCTCAAAGAGTCAGACATGACTCAGCAACTGAACACCAACAATATATACTATATTATTTATATTATCTACTCTATAAAATCTGACTCAGAAATAAAGCATTTCATTAATTTAATTAAAAATATGTTTATTATTTTTTGGATACAGCATTTTTCAGTTTGTGCAGTATTTTGCAGGGAGCATTTATGCCAAATCACAGGTTATTTTTAAGTATTAAAGTAATGGAAACCACTATGGAACATTCATTTTGAACAAAATATACTCACTTTAAATCTATAAACTATAATTCAATTGTTAATTTTTAGATAATTTACAGAAGCTTAGCATTGCAACTTCAAATCCCTATTTTTTTAACCCAAAGTATCAAGCTTATTGAAAGTCAGAATTTAAATGTAGACATGAAGATCTAAGCACTTAGAGTAAGCTTTCCAAATCCAGAGTAAGAGAAATCTAGAATTTGTTAACTGTGTTCTGTCAGTCAAAGACTAGTCATTCCATCTGTCTAAAGGTGACCTAGACAGTTCTATTTTTATCTTTTTTAAAAAAAAACCTTAAGGGACCTCTGGGACACTGTGAAACGCCCCAACATTCGAATCATAGGAGTTCCAGAAGAAGAAGACAAAAAGAAAGGCCATGAGAAAATACTCGAGGAGATAATAGCTGAAAACTTCCCTAAAATGGGGAAGGAAATAGCCACTCAAGTCCAAGAAACCCAGAGAGTCCCAAACAGGATAAACCCAAGGCGAAACACCCCAAGACACATATTAATCAAACTAACAAAGATCAAACACAAAGAACAAATATTAAAAGCAGCAAGGGAAAAACAACAAATAACACACAAAGGGATTCCCATAAGGATAACAGCTGATCTATCAATAGAAACCCTCCAGGCCAGAAGGGAATGGCAGGACGTCCTGAAAGTAATGAAAGAGAATAACCTACAACCTAGATTACTGTATCCAGCAAGGATCTCATTCAGATATGAAGGAGAACTCAAAAGCTTTACAGATAAGCAAAAGCTGAGAGAATTCAGCACCACCAAACCAGCTCTTCAACAAATGCTAAAGGATCTTCTCTAGACAGGAAATACAGAAAGGTTGTATAAACGTGAACCCAAAACAACAAAGTAAATGGCAACGGGACCACACCTATCAATAATTACCTTAAATGTAAATGGGTTGAATGCCCCAACCAAAAGACAAAGATTGGCTGAATGGATACAAAAACAAGACCCCCATATATGCTGTCTACAAGAGACCCACCTCAAAACAAGAGACACATACAGACTAAAAGTGAAGGGCTGGAAAAAAATATTTCATGCAAATGGAGACCAAAAGAAAGCAGGAGTCGCAATACTCATATCAGATAAAATAGACTTTCAAATAAAAGCTGTGAAAAGAGACAAAGAAGGACACTACATAATGATCAAAGGATCAATCCAAGAAGAAGATATAACAATTATAAATATATATGCACCCAACATAGGAGCACCGCAATATGTACGGCAAACACTAACGAGTATGAAAGAGGAAATTAATAGTAACACAATAATAGTGGGAGACTTTAATACCCCACTCACAACTATGGATAGATCAACTAAACAGAAAATTAACAAGGAAACACAAACTTTAAATGACACAATGGACCAGCTAGACCTAATTGATATCTATAGGACATTTCACCCCAAAACAATCAACTTCACCTTTTTCTCAAGTGAACACGGAACCTTCTCCAGAATAGATCACATCCTGGGCCATAAATCTAGTCTTCGAAAATTCAAAAAAATTGAAATCATTCCAGTCATCTTTTCTGACCACAGTGCAGTAAGATTAGATCTCAATTACAGGAAAAAAATTGTTAAAAATTCAAACACCTGGAGGCTAAATAACACGCTTCTGAATAACCAACAAATCATAGAAGAAATCAAAAAAGAAATCAAAATATGTATAGAAATGAATGAAAATGAAAACACAACAACCCAAAACCTATGGGACACTGTAAAAGCAGTGCTAAGGGGAAGGTTCATAGCATTACAGGCTTACATCAAGAAACAAGAAAAAAACCAAATAAATAACCTAACTCTACACCTAAAGCAATTAGAGAAGGAAGAAATGAAGAACCCCAGGGTTAGCAGAAGGAAAGAAATCTTAAAAATCAGGGCAGAAATAAATGCAAAAGAAACTAAAGAGACCATAGCAAAAATCAACAAAGCTAAAAGCTGGTTTTTTGAAAAAATAAACAAAATTGACAAACCATTAGCAAGACTCATTAAGAAACAAAGAGAGAAGAACCAAATTAACAAAAATAGAAATGAAAATGGAGAGATCACAACAGACAACACTGAAATACAAAGGATCATAAGAGACTACTACCAGCAGCTCTATGCCAATAAAATGGACAACTTGGATGAAATGGACAAATTCTTAGAAAAGTATAACTTTCCAAAACTGAACCAGGAAGAAATAGAAGATCTTAACAGATCCATCACAAGCAAGGAAATCGAAACTGTAATCAAAAATCTTCCAGCAAACAAAAGCCCAGGACCAGATGGCTTCACAGCTGAATTCTACCAAAAATTTAGAGAAGAGCTAACACCTATCTTACTCAAACTCTTCCAGAAAATTGCAGAAGAAGGTAAACTTCCAAACTCATTCTATGAGGCCACCATCACCCTAATTCCAAAACCAGACAAAGATGCCACAAAAAAAGAAAACTACAGGCCAATATCACTGATGAACATAGATGCAAAAATCCTTAACAAAATTCTAGCAAACAGAATCCAACAACATATTAAAAAAATCATACACCACGACCAAGTGGGCTTTATCCCAGGAATGCAAGGATTCTTCAATATCCCGCAAATCAATCAATGTAATACACCACAATTAACAAATTGAAAGATAAAAACCATAGATTATTTCAATAGATGCAGAGAAAGCCTTTGACAAAATTCAACACTCATTTATGATTAAAACTCTCCAAAAAGCAGGAATAGAAGGAAACATACCTCAACATAATAAAAGCTATATATGACAAACCCACAGCAAGCATCACCCTCAATGGTGAAAAATTGAAAGCATTTCCCCTGAAATCAGGAACAAGACAAGGGTGCCCACTCTCACCACTACTATTCAACATAGTGTTTTGGAAGTTTGGCCACAGCAATCAGAGCAAGAAAAGAAGTAAAAGGAATCCAGATAGGAAAAGAAGAAGTGAAACTCTCACTGTTTGCAGATGACATGATCCTCTACATAGAAAACCCTAAAGACTCTACCAGAAAATTACTAGAGCTAATCAATGAATATAGTAAAGTTGCAGGATATAAAATTAACACACAGAAATCCCTTGCATTCCTATATACTAACAATGAAAAAACAGAAAGAGAAATTAAGGAAACAATACCATTCACCATTGCAACAAAAAGAATAAAATACTTAGGAGTATATCTACCTAAAGAAACAAAAGACCTATACATAGAAAACTATAAAACACTGATGAAAGAAATCAAAGAGGACACAAACAGATGGAGAAACATACCGTGTTCATGGATTGGAAGAATCAATATTGTCAAAATGGCTATTCTACCCAAAGCAATCTATAGATTCAATGCAATCCCTATCAAGCTACCAACGGTATTTTTCACAGAACTAGACCAAAGAATTTCACAATTTGTATGGAAATACAAAAAACCTCGAATAGCCAAAGTAATCTTGAAAAAGAAGAATGGAACTGGAGGAATCAACCTGCCTGACTTTCAGACTCTACTACAAAGCCACAGTCATCAAGACAGTATGGTACTGGCACAAAGACAGAAATATAGACCAATGGAACAGAATAGAAAGCCCAGAGATAAATCCACGAACCTATGGACACCTTATCTTTGGACAAAGGAGGCAAGGATATACAATGGAAACAAGACAACCTCTTTAACAAGTGGTGCTGGGAAAACTGGTCAACCACTTGTAAAAGAATGAAACTAGAACCTTCTAACACCATACACAAAAATAAACTCAAAATGGATTAAAAGATCTAAATGTAAGACCAGAAACTATAAAACTCCTAGAGGAGAACATAGGCAAAACACTCTCCGACATAAATCACAGCAAGATCCTCTATGCCCACCTCCCAGAATATTGGAAATAAAAGCAAAACTAAACAAATGGGAATCTAATGAAACTTAAAAGCTTTTGCACAACAAAGGAAACTATAAGTAAGGTGAAAAGACAGCCCTCAGATTGGGAGAAAATAATAGCAAATGAAGAACAGACAAAGGATTAATCTCAAAAATATACAAGCAACTCCTGCAGCTCAATTCCAGAAAAATAAATGACCCAATCAAAAAATGGGCCAAAGAACTAAACAGACATTTCTCCAAAGAAGACATACAGATGGCTAACAAACACATGAAAGATGCTCAACATCACTCATTATCAGAGAAATGCAAATCAAAACCACAATGAGGTACCATTACACACCAGTCAGGATGGCTGCTATCCAAAAGTCTACAAGCAATAAAATGCTGGAGAGGGTGTGGAGAAAAGGGAACCCTCTTACACTGTTGGTGGGAATGCAAACTAGTACAGCCACTATGGAAACAGTGTGGAGATTCCTTAAAAAACTGGAAATAGAACTGCCATATGACCCAGCAATCCCACTTCTGGGCATACACACTGAGGAAACCAGATCTGAAAGAGACACGTGCACCCCAATGTTCATCGCAGCACTGTTTATAATAGCCAGGACATGGAAGCAACCTAGATGCCCATCAGCAGATGAATGGATAAGGAGCTGTGGTACATATACACCATGGAATTTTACTCAGCCGTCAAAAAGAATTCATTTGAACCAGTCCTAATGAGATGGATGAAACTGGAGCCCCTTATACAGAGTGAAGTAAGCCAGAAAGATAAAGAACATTACAGCATACTAACACATATATATGGAATTTAGAAAGATGGTAACGATAACCCTATATGCAAAACAGAAAAAGAGACACAGAAATACAGAACAGACTTTTGAACTCTGTGGGAGAAGGTGAGGGTGGGATGTTTCAAAAGAACAGCATGTATACTATCTATGGTGAAACAGATCACCAGCCCAGGTGGGATGCATGAGATAAGTGCTTGGGCCTGGTGCACTGGGAAGACCCAGAGGAATCGGGTGGAGAGGGAGGTGGGAGGGGGGATCGGGATGGGGAATAAGTGTAAATCTATGGCTGATTCATGTCAATGTATGACAAAACCCACTGAAATGTTGTGAAGTAATTAGCCTCCAACTAATAAAAAAAAAATTAAAATTAAAAAAAAAAAAAACCTTAATACTATAAAGGCATTTGAATATGTGTCTATGGCATAGCTAGGTAAATATCCATAAGGGAGCAGGTCACTTAGTAAATTCATTAATCCTCAATGTACAAATAAAAAATTATTTCTATTTACCATTTGAGTATAAGAAACTCTTTTTATTTACATTTTAGTCATTTTATAAAAATTTCTTGAGCATGTTTAGACTCCAGTTGAGAATAAGCCTTTTCCAGTTTAAAGTTTAAAAATTATGAGAACAGTGTGGAGATTTCTTAAAAAACTGGAAATAGAACTGCCATATGACCCAGCAATCCCACTTCTGGGCATACACACTGAGGAAACCAGATCTGAAAGAGACACGTGCACCCCAATGTTCATCGCAGCACTGTTTATAATAGCCAGGACATGGAAGCAACCTAGATGCCCATCAGCAGATGAATGGATAAGGAAGCTGTGGTACATATACACCATGGAATATTACTCAGCCATTAAAAAGAATTCATTTGAATCAGTTCTAATGAGATGGATGAAACTGGAGCCCATTATACAGAGTGAAGTAAGCCAGAAAGATAAAGAACATTACAGCATACTAACACATATATATGGAATTTAGAAAGATGGTAACGACAACCCTTTATGCAAAACAGAAAAAGAGACACAGAAGTACAGAACAGACTTTTGAACTCTGTGGGAGAAGGTGAGGGTGGGATGTTGCGAAAGAACAGCATGTATATTATCTATGGTGAAACAGGTCACCAGCCCAGGTGGGATGCATGAGATAAGTGCTTGGGCCTGGTGCACTGGGAAGACCCAGAGGAGTCGGGTGGAGAGGGAGGTGGGACGGGGGATCGGGATGGGGAATACGTGTAAATCTGTTGCTGATTCATGTCAATGTATGACAAAACCCACTGAAAAAATAAATAAATAAATAAATAAATAAAAAGAAACTGGATATCAATTTCAAGAAAAAAAACTGTAAGAAACACAAACACATGGAGATTAAGCAACACATTTCTAAATAACCAACAGGTTACTGAAGAAATCAAAAGGGAAATTAAAAAATTTCTAGAATCAAATGACAATGAAAACACAACTATAAGTAAGGTGAAAAGACAACCCTCAGGATGGGAGAAAATAATAGCAAATGAAACAACTGACAAAGGATTAATTTCCAAAATATACAAGCAGCTCTTACAACTCAATATCAGAAAAACAAGCCAATAAAAAAAATGGGGAAAAGACCTAAACAGACATTTCTCCAAAGAAGACATACAGATGGCTAACAAATACATGAAAAGATGCTCAACATCACTCATTATTAGAGAAATGCAAATCAAAACTACAATGAGATATCACCTCACACCAGTCAGAATAGCCGTCATCAAAAAGTCTACAGATAATAAATGCTGGAGAGGGTGTGGAGAAAAAGAAATGCTCTTGCACTGTTGGTGAGAATGTAAATTGATACAGCCACTATAGAAGATGGTATGGAGATTCCTTAAAAAACTAGGAATAAAAACATTATATGACTCAGTAATCCCACTCCTAGGCATATACCCTGAGGAAACCAAAATTGTAAAAGACACATGTATCCCATTGTTTATTGCAGCATTATTTACAATAGCTAGAACATGGAAGCAACCTAGATGCCCATTGACAGATGAATGGATAAAGAAATGGTGGTATATATACACAGTGGAATATTACTCAGCCATAAAAAGGAATGCATTTGAGTCAGTTCTGATGAGGTGGATGAACCTAGAACCTATTATACAGAATGAAGTAAGTCAGAAAGAGAAAGATAAATATCGTATTCTAATGCACATATACAGAATCTAGAAAAACGGTACTGAAGAATTTATTTACAGGGCAGCAGTGGAGAAACAGACATAGAGAACAGACTTATGGACATGGGGAGAGGGTGAGACGTATGGAAAGAGTAACATGGAAACTTACATTACCATATATAAAATAGATAGCCAACGGGAATTTGCTGTATGGCTCGGGAAACTCAGACAGGCGCTCTGTATCATCTAGGGGGATGGGATGGGGCGGGAGAAGGAAGGGAGGTTCAAAAGGGAGGGGATATATGTACACCTATGGCTGATTCATGTTGAGATCTGACAGATAACAACAAAATTCTGTAAAGCAATTATCCTTCAGTAAAAAAAATAAATAAATATAAAAAGAAAAAAAAATTATTTTGTCAATTTTATTCAGTAAGCCCAAAGAGAGTAGGCTTATTTATTTTATTCACTAGTGTATTCCAAGTGCCAGCATAATTCTTGTCACTCAATATCTATTTGTTTAGTTTATATATATGTAATAAAACACTTTAGGCTAGGTAGATGTTGTATTATTGAAAAAAAGGAAAATGTAGTACACTATTCTGATAGAATTTTGAATTCCAGATTTATTTGTTAACATTTATAAGTAATCAGATATCTTGTTTTTTTTAAGTAATTTTAAGTAATCAGAACAATGTTTTTTTTTAAAAAAACATTTGGCGAAATTAGATATAAAAGGAGATACTATGTATTTTCAATGTTCACTTAGAGTCATTAAGTAAACATAGAGTTTCAGACATCACCTTGACTTCATATATTAATTTTCAATACTTAGATCTATGGCATTTTTGTCTTGTTATATAGGTTGTAGTAACCTAAACACAACAATTTATGCAATATATTTTAATTAATGAAAAATAGCTTTACCATGTTGTGTTGATTTCTTCCATACAACAGTGAGAATCAGTCATAATTAAATACATATCTTCTCCCTCTTGAGCTTCCCTCACCACCCCCATCCCACCACCCTAGGTCATCACAGGGTGCCAGACTGGGCTTTCTGTGTTATATAGCAACTTCCTACCAGCTATTTCACACATGATAGTGTATATTTGTCAGTGATACTTTCTCAATTTGTTATAGCCTCTCCTTCCCCAACTGTGTCCACAAGCCCATTTTCTACATCTCCATTCATCTAGGTCTACATTCCTTCCCTGAGATAGGCTCATCAGAACCAGTATTCTATATTCCATATATATGAACAATATATGATATTTGTTTTTCTCTTTCTGACTTACTTCACTTTGTAAGAGGCTCTGGGTCCATCCACCTCACTGCAACTGACCCAAATCCGTTCCTTTTGTGGCTAATAATATTCCACTATATGAATGTCCCACATCTTCTTTATCCATTCATCTGTCCATGGACATTTAGGTTGCTTCCATGTCCTGGCTGTTGTAAATAGTGCTGCAATGAACACTGGAGTATATGTGTCTTTTAGAATTGCGATTTTCTCAGGGTATATGCCCATTGGTAGAATTGCTGAGTCATATGGAAATCTCCAGATTTCCTGGAGAAGGAAATGGCAACTCACTCCAGTATTCTTGCCTAGAAAATTGCATGGACAGAGGAACTTGGCAGGCTACAGTCCATGGGGTTGCAAACAGTAGGCCACGGCTGAGGACGTCAGCACATCAGCGGATGGTAGATTTATTTCTAGTTTTTAAAGGAACCTCCATACTGTTTTCCATAATAGCCCTATCAGTTTACCCTCCCACCAACAGCGCAGGAGGGTTCCCTTTTCTCCATATCTTCTCCAGCATTTATTGTTTGTAGATTTTGGATAATGGCCATTCTGAGAGGTGATATCTCACTATAGATTTGACTTGTATTTCTCTAATAATGAGCTATGTTGAGCATCTTTTCATGTGTTTATTGGCCATCTATATGTCTTCTTTGTAGAAATGTCTGTTTAGGTTTTCTGCTCATTTTCTGATTGGATTGTTTGTTTTTCTGATATGGAGCTATATGAGCTGCTTATATATTTTGGAGATTAATCTTTTGTCAATTGCTTCATTTGCAATTATTTTCTCACATTCTGAAGGTTATCTTTTCATCTTGTTTATAGTTTCATTTGCTGTGCAAATGCTTTTAAGTTTTATTAGGTCACATTTATTTTTGTTTTTATTTTCATTAATGTAGGTGGTGGGGCCAAGAGAATCTTGCTGTGAATTATGTAAAAAAATGTACTACCTAAAAACAACAACATTTTTAAGGTGACTGGAAAGTTCCACAATAACTTTTATAGACAGAACCATACATCTTTAGTTTTAAGGCTATTTTTTCCCTTTAATTCTGAAAGCCCAGATCTCTTGGACACACTCTTTGTGAAACTTCACTATGTGGCCAGCAATTACATTATATTTAATTTACACTTTTCTTTTTAGTAAGAAAATCCATGAATGTTAATAGCCAACATATGCATCTGCTGTTTGGCCTTTATAAAGTTCATCAGAAGCACTTATATTTTATGTGTCAATTGGGACCACACCACATTAGTGCTGAATTACAAGTATTATTTATCAAAGGTAACACCTGTTGCAGCAAGAATATCACATAAGGTCACTTTGTATTCTGTTGCAAATTTATTTGTTTTATAAAGTTTTTACTAGGGTTTTTATTAGTTTTACCATTAGTATTCAGTGGGATATGAATCTACATGTTCATTATGCTTAAAGGGATTTAAGCATATATGTTTGTATGTGTGTGTGGTTCTGGGTGTGTATTTAAGTTTTTCCTGAACTTTGGATATGTGTACTTAGTGTAACTATCCATGTATTCTGCAAGTTTTATAGCACAGCAATTTTGAATGCAGGTGCTGTGAGATTGGCTAACATGAACCATTTTGGGAGTTACGTCATAATGAATATTTACTGAATATTACTATATGGGTAGGAGCACATTGAGGTTTTTTTCGTAGTAAGATTGTACTCATGAGTTAACGTTGGATACATCCTCTAATTTTGCTTCACAGAGATAAAGTTGCAGATGTTCAACATCTTCAGGGTAAAAGATTTAAATGAATTAAAGAATCAAAGGGAATGTCTTTAATAAAGTTTCCATGGTTGATGGAGGGCGAGAATACCTCTCCTAGAGAACTGGTGCTACCGTGCATGTAGCTCAGGGGCACTGTGGTCTGTTGACTGGGAGCCCCAACCCAGAAAAAGTACCACCCTTTTAGCGTACCCACTCTGTAGTGTTTCCTCTCTAAATTGGGTTGTATTGACTGTCAATAACTGTCAAGAATCTATGATTTTACCCTCCTTGCAAACTAAAAAGATAACTTTTACCCTTTCATTGATTCTGGTAGAAGACAGCAGTGCATGTGTGCAAGCTAAGCCACTTCAGTTGTGTCTGACTCTTTGCATCCCATGAGCTGTAGCCCAACAGGCTTCTCTGTCCATAGGATTCTCCAGGCAGGAATACTGGAGTAGGTTGCCATGCACACTGGGTCAAAATAAAAGGAATGTACTATTCTCTACATAGCAAGAAACAAAAACTTTATTTTCATACCAATTTTCCTTGTCCTATGATCCAAGGTGCTAATTGAATCAACCTGAGCAACCCCCAAAGGAGACAGCACCTATGTACACAACTGTATATGCATGTGTGCTAGGTCACTTCAGTTCAGTTCAGGTCAATCGCTCAGTCGTGTCTGACTCTTTGTGACCCCATGGATCAAAGCACGACAGGCCACCCTGTCCATCACCAGTTTCTGGAGTTTACCCAAACTCAAGTCCGTTGAGTCGGTGAAGCCATCCAGTCGTCTCATCCTCTGTCATCCCCTTCTCCTCCCGCCTTCAATCTTTCCCAGCAAGAGGGTCTTTTCAAATGAGTCAGCTCTTCGCATCAGGTGGCCAAAGGATTTGAGCTTCAGCTTCAACATCACTCCTTCCAGTGAATACTCAGGACTGATCTCCTTTAGGATTGACTGGTTGGATCTCCTTGCAGTCCAAGGGACTCACAATAGTCTTCACCAACACCACAGTTCAAAAGCATCAGTTCTTCGGTGCTCAGCTTTCTGTATAGTCCAACTCTCACATCCATACATGACTACTGGAAAAACCATAGCCTTGACTAGATGGACCTGTGTTTGTAAAGTAATGTCTCTGCTTTTTTAATATGCTGTCTAGGTTGGCCATAACTTTCCTTCCAAGGAGTAAGCGTCTTTTAATCATGGCTGCAGTCACCATAAGCAGTGATTTTGGAGCCCAAGAAAATAAAGACTGTCATTGTTTCCAATGTTTTCCCATCTATTTGCCATGAAGTGATTGGACCAGAGGCCATGATATTACTTTTCTGAATGTTGAGCTTTAAGCCAACTTTTTTTCACTTTCATCAAGAGGCTCTTTAGTTCTTCTCCACTTTCTGCCATAAGGGTGGTGTCATCTGCATATCTGAGGTTATTGATATTTCTCCCAGCACTCTTGATTCCAGCTTGTGCTTCATCCAGCCCAACGTTTCTTATGATGTACTCTGCATATAAGTTAAATAAGCAGGGTGACAATACACAGCCTCGACATACTACTTTTCCTATTTGGAACTAGTCTATTGTTCCATGTCCACTGCTAACCATTGCTTCTTGACCTGCATACAGATTTCTCAGGAGGCAGGTCAGGTGGTCTGGTATTCCCATCTCTTTCAAAATTTTCCACAGTTTGTTGTGATCCACACAGTGAAAGGCTTTGGTATAGGCAAAAACAGAAACAGATGTTTTTCTGGAACTCTCTTGCTTTTTCAATGATCCAATGGATGTTGACAATTTGATCTCTGGCTCCTCTGCCTTTTCTAAATGCAGCTTGAACATCTGGAGTTCACGGTTCACATATTGCTGAAGCCTGGCTTGGAGAATTTTGAGCATTACATTACTAGCGTGTGAGATGAGTGCAATTGTGTGGTAGTTTGAGCATTCTTCAGCATTGTGTTTCTTAGGGATTGAAATGAAAACTGACCTTTTCCAGTCCTGTGGCCACTGCTGAGTTTTCCAAATTTGCTGGCATATTGAGTGCAGCACTTTCACAGCATCATCTTTTAGGATTTGAAATAGCTCAACTGGAATTCCATCACCTCCACTAGCTTTGCTTGTAGTGATGCTTCCTAAGGCCCACTTAACTTCACATTCCAGGATGTCTGGCTCTAGGTGAGTGATCACACCATCGTGATTATCTGGGTCTTGAAGATCTTTTTTGTACAGCTCTTCTGTGTATTCTTGCCACCTCCTGTTAATATCTTCTGCTTCTGTTGCTGCCACTGTCACTTCAGTTGTGTCCAACTCTGTGCTACCCCACAGGTGGCAGCCCACCAGGCTCCACCGTCTCTGGAGTTCTCCAGGCAAGAACACTGGAGTGGGTTGCCATTTCCTTCTCCACTGCTTCTGTTATGTCCATACAATTTCTGTCCTTTATTGAGCCCATCTTCACATGAAATGTTCCCTTGGTATCTCTAATTTTCTTGAAGAGATCTCTAGCCTTTCTCATTCTATTGTTTTCTTCTATCTCCTTGCACTGATCACTGAGAAAAGCTTTCTTATCTCTCCTTGCTATTCTTTGGAACTCTGCATTCAAATGGGTATATCTTTCTTTTTCTCCTTTGCTTTTCACTTCTCTTCTTTTCACAGCTATTCGTAAGGCCTCCTCAGACAGCCATTTTGCTTTTTTGCATTTCTTTTTCTTAGAGATAGTCTTGATCCCTGTCTCCTGTATAATGTCTTGAACCTCCATCCATAGTTCACCAGGCACTCTGTCTATCAGATCTAGTCCCTTAAATCTATTTCTCACTTCCACTGTATAATCATAAGGGATTTGATTTAGGTCATACCTGAATGGTCTAGTGGTTTTCCCTACTTTCTTCAATTTAAGTCTGAATTTGCTAATAAGGAGTTCATGATCTGAGCCACATTCAACTCCCCATCTTTTTTTTTTTTTGCTGACTGTATAGAGCTTCTCCATCTTTGGCTGCAAATAATATAATCAGTCTGATTTTGGTGTTGGCCATCTGGTGATGTCCATGTGTAGAGTCTTCTCTTGTGTTGTTGCTTCAGTTGTGTCCAATCCTTTATGACCCTGTGGACTGCACCCTTCCAGGCTCCTTGTCCTTGGGATTCTCCATGCAAGAATACTGGACTGGGTTACCATGCCCTCCTTCAGGGTATCTTCTCCAGTCACACATCAAATTCATGTCTCTTATGTCTCCTGCATTGACAGGTGGGTTCTTTACCACTAGCACCATGCAGGAAGCCTACAACTGTTTATATGTGTACACAAAGGAGTTTTGGATACACAAAGCATATATACAATGGTGGACATACTATGTGTCCACACAGGAATTTGGGGTACACAATGCATATACAAAACAGAGGCTGTCCCTCAGGTGAGACACAGGCCCCTCACAGGGGACAGCATCCTTCTTGGGTGTATACTTGAGAAAGTTGCTTAATTTCTCTTTGTCTAAGCTATTTTCATCCACAAAGTGTAGATATTTGTAGAAGTATTTGTGAGGCATTTTCTGTTTCCATTGTATCAAAAAAAGATTTTTTTAAATTTCAATCCTTAGTAAAGAATAACTGACAAATAAAATTTTATATATATATATATACATATATATATATATTTAAGGTGTTCAATGTGATGCTTTAAGATATGTATGCATTGTAAAGTGATAACCACAATCAATGTAATTGCAATATCCTTCACCTTACATAGTTATCTTTTAGATGTTGTTGCTTTGGTGGTGACAACACTTAAGATCTCTGTTAGCAAATTTCAAGAATATAATTCAAGATTATTAACTCTAGTTACCCTGCTATCATTAGCTCTCAAGAATTTACTCATCCTGCATAACTGAAATTCTGTATCCCTTGACCAATATCTCCCCCACTTTCCTCATTCCCTAGCCTACATGTGGAATCAAAGAAATTAAATTCATGAAAGCAGTAAGTAGAATGGTGGTTGTAAGACAATACTTAACCTAAGTATGCTTTAAGCATACCTCTTCCCAACTCTACTTCTCAGTGAGGCATCTCTGCCACCCCAGTATTTTGCCACCTGTAGGAATCTTATGCAAGTGCTTCCGAGGTGGCGCTAGTGGTAAAGAACCCACCTGCCAATGCAGGAGATGTAAGAGAGCCAGGTTCAATCCCTGGATTGGAAAGATCCCCTGGAGGAAGGCCCAGCAACCCACTCCAATATTCTTGCCTGGAGAAGCCCTTGAACAGAGGAACCTGGAGGGCTATAGTCCATATGGTCACAAAGAGTCAGACACTTCTGAAGTAACAGCGCACACAGACCCATGCACTCTTGTGTGAAGTGCCCCTATAACTCTTACTAAACTGTATTGTAAAGGTGTGCCTCCTACCTTCTAGCCTCATAAGCAAACCAACAAACAAAATAACTTTAAAACTTCAAGGGTAAGGTCATTGTTTAATTTCTCTTCATAATTCTAATACCCAGTTCCCAGCACTTAAGAAGTGCTGACCCACACTTTGCGTTAAACATTTGCTTAATAAATCAAATAATTCTTGGTGGTAAAGTTACTAAGTTTTGCTAATTTGCGGTAGATGCAGCTTTGATATTTAGGATCTTGTAGAACATCAATGAAGAGCCCATTAGCTTGGTCAGTGTGGCATTACAGCTGAATCAGGAACATATGTTAAAAGGAAGTGAGCTTCCCACGTGGGTAAAATAATCATGAATTAATGTACATAGTAAACCAGGCATGACATGACTTGTAAGCTCCCTGGAATATCATTATAGTTTTTAGTGTAATCTCCTTTTTGCATTTAGTGGCATCATTGTGTAATGTGGCCTGGAATAATTTAATTTTAGAATATCTGATGTATGCTTACAGGGAAAATTTTGGAAGAACTGACATTGCCAACTAAGCTTTTCTCCTGAAATTGAAATCATTACAGGGAAACATTTATTTTTGTTTCCAGAAAGTAAAAATAGTCAAGATGGCAAATTAGCCATAATTAACTGAACAGAATAAAAAGATTTTACAATCTTCTTTTATTTAAAGAAAAGCTATACTAGGAGAAATGTTTGTATAAATTACATGTTTAATGAATAAGGTTTTAAATGTCTCATTTGCGTGTAAAGAAGTATCTTTACTTGCAGTATTATTTCCAATTGGAATAAGATGTAGAAGTAGAATTGTTCTTCCCCTGAAATGATGCCAAATGTACATTGGTATTGAATAAACTGTATTTTTCTCAATGAATCAAAATGATCAAGGTATTTTGACATTATTATTCAACCTTTGTTGGAGGAAGAAATGGCAACCCACTGCAGTGTTCTTGCCTGGAGAATCCTGTGGACAGAGGCGCCTGGTGGGCTGCTGTCCACAGAGTCACACAGAGTCAAACACAACTGAAGTGACTTAGCATGCATGCATGCATTGGAGAAGGAAATGGCAACCCACTCCAGTATTCTTGCCTGGAGAATCCCAGGGACAGGGGAGCCTGGTAGGCTGCCGTCTATGGGGTCGCACAGAGTCGGACACGACTGAAGCGACTTAGCAGCCCCAGCAGCAGCAGCAGCATGCAACCTTTGTTAGCTTTATGTTCAAACATTGATCCATCTACCACTTCAGTAGATTAGAAATACAAACTAGATTTTTGACTTACAAATTAATTTCATGTCAGCAATTATTTTAATCCAGAATAAATATATTTAATTAACTAAAAGGCAGAGCCTCTTAAGAAGGAAAATAATGATAATAACTAATACCTATATATTTATATAAATACAAAGCTCCTTCATGTTATATTATGTGTCAGAGCTGGATTCAGCCTCAAGTCTCCTTACCCAAAATCCCTCTAATCCCTTCCAAATGCCCCCTAAACTCTACAATATTACTTTTACTAATAAACTTAGCTCTTTGTGGCCCTAAATCTTTTTTTGCCTTGTTTCTGCTTCCCTCCAAAACATCATTATTGATGTATAATCAAATATTGTGATATTCAGCCAACTCTGTGAAAAAGCTGGCTTCAAATATTACCCAGTCTCTGCTCCATTCTTTCCCTTTTCGCTCTTGGCAATGCAATAATGAGTCTAATGGACAATCTGGTAAATGACCACTATTAAAGAGCTAACACTTGTAGAAAATTGTTCAGAGCAATAAATCATGCTGCTGTTAAGATTTTTAGTAGTAGTGTAGTAGGCTTTTTGGTCACCACAAGTTATTATTAAATATCTCTACATACATATAGAAGGTTTTCCTTTCCAGAATTATTTGTCAGTGAATCCCCCCTTGAAATTTTAAGATTTTGCCATTCTCACTCTTAGTCATCATTATCAGAGAGTACTTTGTCATCTACATTTTGCATTTTTCAATAGACCAAGGTACTTCATAGACAATGTGTCATCAAACTACAGTATTCTTCTGTGTAGCAAAAAAATGAAAATAAAGACTATTAGCTATTGAGGACAGGTAAAAACGTGCTGCTCAGACTCACAGCAGCATTGACAATATTGCAAGAAAATCTGAAATTTCTGATTCCTGGCATATCCTGGTGGTATGCCAATTTGACTATTTAAAAAAAATTAATCTGGTAATAATCTTTAAATGTTGAAGGAAGGACAGACTGGACTATGCTTCTACAATATTTCTTCTAAATTTTTCTCACCTAAAAAATAAAGCGAAACCAAACAAAACCCAGAGAAATTAAAAAAGAAAACTCTATTCCCTTATTAATATTTTTTGAAATTAATTTTTAGGTAATCATATAATTCAATGCAAAAGAATTTGCACAGTTTTTACATTAGAACAACCCTCTTTCTGTGGATTTCATTTATATCTGAGACTCACGTCCCTGATATTCTGTAAAGATTAAATGGCAGCAAGTATTAGTGTGTCTAGACTTTTATTGCAACATGCAAACTGTTTTACCCAGTTTTAGGACAAATAAATGGCTAAGAGGATGGGACAGTGTATAAAGGAATGGGTTCCAGACATCAGATACCTATGGTTATAAGGAGAGGAGCAGATGGTGTACTTCAGGATTCCCCACAAAATAAGGAACGTGCTGTTTTATGTGGATCCCAAAAACATGCTCTTAAAATCCTTAGCAAACCTAGTACTCTTGCTTGCGGCTCTTCTATTATCAGCGTGTAAAACAGTTAGGCCTCCTTAATGAGGGGAAGGTGAGTCCTTAACCTGTGTTGGTACATTCTGACAAAATCCTGAATGAGTTTATAAGTTAGATGTGGCTATTAAAGTCAGTTAACATATAATAAAGAGCCCCAAACCAAAAATAGTCATCAGCATTTCTATCTTGCCTCCAGGACTCTGGCCTTCCTCTCCTACTTTTCCTTAATGCTCTGTTGCTGCTCCATCTGCTCCATCTGTTTAGGTCCACTTAACACTGCAGTGCTTGTTGGTTTAAGCAAAAACATGCCAAACTAAAGGCTTCCAATAAGTGATTTTTCTGCTTAACACGTAAAGTAATTTGTTGAGCCATCAAAATCCAATTTTTTTTTTTAAACTCTCATTCATGTGTGTGTGTGTATGTGTGTGTACATATGCTATTGGGGAATGCAGTCCAGCAAGAGAAATTGTATGGTTTTTCAGAGTCAATGATGCTGCTTGAAAAATTGTTAAGAAAACATTCACAAAAGGATTGGAAGACAAGTTAACTACTTAATAAGTAACTTCTTTATAGATGCACTTTAATTGTGCTCACTTTGCTCACAGAGGTAAATGGGCTACTGTGAAAAGTCATCGATCTCAATTGCTATTTGGGTAGAAAAATGTTATTCTTTACACTGCCTGTATTGATTTTCTGAAATAATATGTGAGAGATATTTTTTCAGACTACTTAATTGTCTTGTTTTCAATTTAGGGAAGAATACAGAAAAGATGTATTTCTAAAACCGAAGAAATAAATCTTATTATTACTAAGAGTAGAAATTTCGTGTAATGGAAAGAATATTGACCTAGTAATCATGACTCTCTGAGCTCTAATCCTTACTCTGTCACCACCAAACTTACTTTCCTTCCTGCAAGTATAAGTTCTCTGGGTGTTACTTTTCTAAACTGTAAAATGAGGGCTTTGGATTTAATCTCTAAAGTGCTATCAAATTCTAAAAGAATTTTTATCTGCCTTAATACTGTTAAGTGTGTTCCTCAAGCATGCTTTCATTACTTTCCTCAAGGCTAGCTTCTTTCTTGAATTTCCCAAAGATAGTGTATAGACTTTAAAATAACATAGGGTGGAAGTTAAAAATATCAAACATAATTAAATGATATTTAATAAAATCTCTATTCTTGTTTAAAAAAATAAAATAAAATAACATAGGGGCAAAGGAAGGTAACCTTTGTTGTTGTTGTCTAGTTCCTAAGTCATGTCCAACTCTTTTGCTGCTCCATGGGCCATAGCCTGCCAGGATCCTGTGTCCATGGGATTTCCCAGACAAGGAATACTGGAGTGGGTTGCCATTTCCTCCTCCAGGGGATCCTCCTGACCCAGGGACTGAACTGTGTCTCTGGCATTGGCAGTCAGGTTCTTTCCCACTGAGCCACCATGGAAGCCCAAAGGTCACCTTAGCAGTGGTTATCAGGTATACGGGGGAAGCTGAGTGGCTTTTCTCAGCCCATCCCAAAGAAGGCGCTCCCTCCACACAGCAGCCTGGGAAAGTTTGCGGTCCCTCCAAGCCTCCTCCTTACTCCTTGGGGCTCATCACCAGTTCTGTGCCTGTGCTATTGTGTTGGAGGGAAGGGCTGCTGGTTCTGGCTTTTACTTGTTTCAGATAAATGCAGTTTAGAATTAAGAATCTCCATTATGAATTATAAATTCTAATTTTATTAAATTCTCAGCCTTCTTGCCATTAAAAATTTAAATTGATACCCACTGGCCACTCCTGAACTGATTTCCAGTTATGTCCTCCATATGTAATTTTGTAAATTAAAGGTAATATTGTATATAAAATATTAAAGATGTTTTTTAAGTAAAAAAATTAAATATTTTGAAAATTCATATTTTAACCACGTGAAGCAAGAGATAATTTAGTGAATGTATAAGCAATGAGCAGATTCCTCTGTCAGTTCAATATGTATTTTAACAGTAGACTCAAAGAATTTTAGAAATGACAAGTATATGTACAAAGAATTAGAAAAAGAAAGACTTCTTCTGTCTGTGCTCTTGAAGTTATATTAAAGTAAAATTTACATACAGTAAATTTTTATAGAGTACAGTTTTACTTTTTGACATACATATACACCGTGAATGCCTCACCAAATCAAAATAATATTTTTCACCCCCAAAAGCTTCTCTGTGGTTCTTTAAAACTCTTCCCTACCCTCCTTCATTCCAGTCAAGGATTCACTTACTTTCTGTTTCTGTATATTACTTTGCTTTTTCTATAGTTTTATACAAATGTAAAGATACAGGTTGTATCTTTTTTTTGGTCTGACTTCACTCACCCAGCATTTTATTTTGAGATTCATCCACATTGTTACTATTGAAAAGCAATCTTCCATGAGTCTCCCATGTTTTCTGCATGTTTTGTGAACAGGAGTCACTGACATTATTCGTATTGTCTTTTCAGGATGTTTGTATAGAAAGGAGACTGGAAAGATATAATGTCTCACTCCAGAGCAAAAGGTAGGTTTGTATACTGTCCAGTATGACAAAGATATTTGTCTTCCTATAGCACAAAGGTTAAGAAGGCTTATTGCCTAGTATAAATATCTGCAACACTAAGTTTGAGATTCTTGTCCTGTAACATAATGTATTCCATGTACCCTCTTCATATTTCCCTATTGGAGGTGGGGCATAGGGAACCCATGCTACTCAGGCTACTGCTATTGCATATGAGCAAGTCCTTTGTCACTGACCTAAGGCATTCCACCATCATCCATGAAACTGTGCCCAGTAAAACTGCTAAAGTAAATAGAGCTAAATCTCAGATCTTTCACAGTTCTTTATAGTTCACTTCTTTTTATTATTACTAATTCATTTTATGGATACACCTCAATTTATTAACCCATCCATTAATTAACAGACAGTTGTTTCTAGTGTTTGGCAATTGTGAAGGAAAAAAGCTGTTATAAACATTCATGTACAGGTATTTGTGTAAACTGTACTTTCATTTCTCTTTGGTAAATACCTAAGAGTAGAATGGCTGGGACATATAAAATTATGTGAATTTTTAAGGAAACTGGTGCATAATTTTACTAAGTGATTGTGTCCTTTTACAGGCCCTCCAATAGCGTATGAGATTGCAGTTGCTTTTTGGGCGGTGGGGAGTTTGTTTGTGTATGTATGTGTGTGTGTGTATATATGTTTGTGTATATATGTATATACTCACGCATGTGTGTTGAGAATGTATGCTGTGTATATATGTATATATACACATATCCCACACCCAAAAAAGCAATATTTATATATACATATATAATTGCATATATATATGTCTCCAATTTTTCTGTCATGTATTTAAAAAGCTCTATTGACATTTTACCTGAACTTATTTTTTTTTCTGTTTTTTAATGATTGCCCTAAAGATTGCAATAAAATTGCTACAGTTTAAAACGCTAGCCATAAGAAGTTTTGGCAAGGATGTGAAATAACTGGAACACTCACACACTTCTGGTGAGAAGAAATAAATGGTACAGCAAGTCTGGGAAAAAATTTGGCTGTTTCTTAAAAATATAAACATATAACTTCTATAAAATCTATTTGACTCCTAGGTATTTACCCAAGAGAAATAAAAGTATATGTTTACATCACTTCACCAAAATGGTCATAGCAGCTTTATTTGTAATAGCCCAAAATTACTATAAAAACTCACATGTCTATAAAGAGATTGCATAAGAAAATTGTGTTCTATCCTAACAAAGGAATACCATTCAGCAATGAAAAGGCACAAGCTACTTTTTCCAGTTTTACTGAGAAATAACTGACATTTAACATTGTGTGAGTTTAAGATGTTCAACAGGATGATTTGATATACATATACATTGCAAAATGATTACCACAATAAGTTTAGATAACATAGTCATCTCCTCACCATAGCTACACTATTTTTTTCCTTTTTGTGAAGAGAATATTCAAGATACACTTTGTTAACAAATTTTAAATATACAATACAGCGTTGTTAAGCATAGTCACCATTCTATACATTACTTCTCCAGAAATGCCCTTTGACCAACTTCACTCCTCTCCCCTATTCTTCCCCCACCCTAGCAAGCACCAATCTATTCTGCTTCCAATTTTTTTTTTTTATCAATACATAGAAGTGGTATCTCAGAGTATTTGTCTTATTCTGTCTGACATATTTCACCGGGTACAAAGCCCTCAAGCTTCATCCATATTCTCACAAATTGAAGAATCTACTTCTATTTTGTTCTTGAAAAAGTATTCTCTTGTATATATTTCCCACATTTTCTTTATCCATTCATGCATCAATAGTCACTTAAGTTATCTCTACCACTTGGCTATTTCTAAAAATGCTGCAATGAATAAGGAGATACAGATATCTCTTTGAGATAGTGATTTTACCTCCTTTGGGTATATACCCAGAAGTGGGATTGCTGGATTATATAATTTTATTTTTCACTTTTGAAGGAAACTTCATACTGTTTTGTATAATGACACTACAAATTTACATTCCCAATAACCGTACACAAGTATCCCCTTTTCCCCACATCCTCACCGGCACTTGTTACCTCTTGTATTTTTGGTGATAGCTATTCTAACAGGTGTAAGGCTATATCTCACTGTTGCTTTGATTTGCATTTTCCTTGTAATTAGTGATGTTGAGCATCTTTTCCTGTACCTTTGGCCATTTGAATATCTTCTTTAGAGATATGTCAATTCAGGTTCTTTGCCCATTTTTAAATTGGATTATTTGGGTCTTCTGGCTGTTGAGTTATATGAATTCCTTGTATATTTTGGATATTTAACCACTTATCAGACGTATATTTTGTATATTCTGTAGGTTGCCTTTTCATTTCTCTGATGGTTAACTTTGCTATGCCAAAGCTTTTTAGTTTGATACAGTCCCATCTGTTTATTTTCGATTTTGTGTCTTGTATTTTAGGTGTCACTTCCAAAAATTCATTGCTTTGTGAGTTGGTTGAGCTCCACTTTGGGCCAAAGTCACTGGCAGGGCTCTCTGATTGAGAGGGTCCTCTAGCTGTATCCAACAACTGGAGATACGGTGCATCTTGAGTGGGGATCATAGTCCAGGCTCCCTTTTCAGGTGGGGCCACAGGCCACATTCTCCACAATGGGGCTGAGTCATTGACAAGGCTCCTTGCCTGGGCAAGGCTACTGGATGTGTTTAGTGATGTGGCAGAGTCCTAGGCTGGGTTTCTCCACTCCGCGGGGCTGTAGCCTGGGCTCCACAGCTCGGTGCTCCGTGGAGTTTTTTCTGGAGCTGCCCAGGCTTCTCTTCAGGCTCCCTGGCTATGTGAGGCCAGAGACTATGCTCAACAGTTGGACAAGGCTCCTGGCCTGAATCTCAGACCAGCCGGCGCTATAGGGTGTACTCTGCGGCTGCCCAGGTTCTCTGACCAAGCATCTCTGACTTCAAGCTTTCGGGATGCACAGGAACCGAGACTGTATTTGCTTTCCTGCTGAAGCAAAGCGGTAGAATGAACTGGTAAGGCCCCTTTGACTGGAGACCACATCAGTCAGAACTGCCAGACAACCGTGTCCCCCGGCCAGACGGGACGACCGGCAGCACGGTGACTGCGATCTCTGCTCTGGTCCGGCGCACGGTAAGGCGGTGCGCGGACGTCTGAGTGCTGGTTGCTGCAAGCCCGGCCCTCTGTCCCAGTGGTGGCACCCTGCGGGCTCCCCAGGCGCTCTCTTTGAGGCAAGCGAAACCCGACTGGGCCTCCCTGAAACTGCGTTCCGAAGTGTTGGGAAAGCTACTTTAGGTTCTCGTTTTCCCGCTAGAAAAACTGAAAGTGGGGGGTGGGGGAGGGGAGCCCCTCCAGGCAATGCTGTGCGGGCCTGAGGTTGGGGCAACCGGGTCAGCGTGTAACGTGCCTCTTAGCTTCCAATGTGGCCCTTCTCAGTCTCTGTGATCCAGGGAGTGCTTCAGTCTTCCCCTGCCTCTTACGTTGTCCCGTGGAGTCTTGTCTATGGGGGATGCTGGCTGATCTTCTTGTGTGCCGGGGGCGGGGTCGGGGGGATTCGAGGTATGTCACCACCTTGCTGACGTCTCTTTGGAGAGGATGCGGCTGCAGGTCCAGCTGGGGCACGGGTGGCTAGCTCTTGATTGTCCAGAAAGCTAGGTTGGTGATGGCAGTATCTGCAAAGGCTAAAAAGAAACAAGCTATTGATACACACAATAGCATGAATAAGTTTCAGGAACATTATGCTAAGTAAAAGAGGTTAAACACAAGAGGCTATTTCCATCTCATTTCTTTTATATGAAATTCTAGAAAAAGCAAAGCTTTCATGATGGATAGCAAATCTGTGCTGCTTAGGGTTAGCAACTGGGAAGGATTATTCATTTCAAAAGGGCCCAAGGAAACTTTCTGAGGTAATTTAAATGTTTTATAATATATTGTAATCATGTTTACACAACTGTATACAAGTACCCAGACTCAACTCATTGAACTGTAATACTTAAAATGGATGAATAAGGTATGTAATAAATATCTTAGTAAATCTAGAAGAAGAGAGAAACAGAAGAATTGAGAGAGAATAAGATAAGGGTAGCCAATTCAAGGGGAAAAAAATGTACTTTCCCACTTATTTGGTTTGCCAGAAGAAAACATACAAAAAGTTTAGTAAAAAAGACCTCTGCTAGGACTTCCCTCAGAGAAGGCAATGGCAACCCATTCTAGTACTCTTGCCTGGAAAATCCCATGGGTGGAGGAGCCTGGTAGGCTGCAGTCCATGGGGGCATGAAGAGTGGGACAGACTGAGAGACTTCACTTTCACTTTTCACTTTCATGCATTGAAGAAGGAAATGGCAACCCACTCGTGTTCTTGCCTGGAGAATCCCAGGGACGGGGAAGCCTGGTGGGCTGCTATCTATAGGATCTCACAGAGTCGGACATGACTGAAGCGACTTAGTAGTAGCAGCAGCAGCAGCAGGACTTCCCGGATCCAGTGGCTTAGACTTTACACTCCCAGTTCAGAGGACTTGGGTTGGATTCCTGGTCAGAGAACTAGAATTGAATGCTGCAACTAAAAAAGATCCTGCATGCTGCAACTAAGATCCAATGCAGTCAAATGAATAAATAAAAGTTTTATTTTTTTAATTTAAAAAGAAAAAAATGAAAAAGTAATTTCAGATATTTTTTTTTAAAGACCTGACAAAATTCCATATTAATTCCATGTAAATTGGCAGAATCCAGTTGGCATTCAGAAAGTTTAGCTGCACAAAAATCTAGTAAGCATAGCTTTTGGTTTGATAACCTCTAAGTTACAAGAAGTACAAATAGAGGAGTGGTGTTTGAAGAGTCGGTAAGCAGCATCTATGAAATATTACTTGGATTTTCTAATTGATTTGTAGATAATAATCTTTATCAGTTGCAATATCTTGTACATTTATATCCATAACTTTTAGTCTTTTGATGAATGGAAGCTTGTAAGCTGGTTTTGTTTCTCAATGTTGTTTTTATTATTTTTGCTTATGATATATAATATGAACAGTCTTCCACTATCCCATGCTCACCATTGTTGTCCTCTATTGTCCTCTTTTATATTTGGGCATTTTGG
Source organism: Cervus canadensis (assembly GCF_019320065.1). Classification (NCBI taxonomy): domain Eukaryota; kingdom Metazoa; phylum Chordata; class Mammalia; order Artiodactyla; family Cervidae; genus Cervus; species Cervus canadensis. Next base: position 38,764,784 of record NC_057388.1, on the reverse strand, counting down.
TCCTAGAATTTCTTTATTGTATTTGTGTATGATTTGTGGTGAGAACTCAATTTCATGAAAAAGCAATTATCCCATCTCTATTGAAACTGTGTTTCCCTACTATTCCCAAAGCCACATCTGCTCTATGAACATGGTTTGTTTCTTGGGACCTCCTGGCTGGTTCTTCCTCAGAAATATCTTAACTATCCTTGGCCTTTAATCATTTTCCATAAACTTTAGAATTTGACAGTTTAGGTTATCAAAATCTGAAACAAACAAGACCTCGTAAGTGTCAATAGTTTTAAATCTGTAGATTTATTTGGGGACAATTGGCAGCATTAAAATATTTGCATCTTACAAACCAAGAGCATCATCTATCTCTCCAATCTCTCATTATTATGATATATCTAATTTTTTATGTCTTTTCAGTATATTTGGACATTTAGTTGTTTTCATAGAGCTCTTAAAGACATATTTATTAATGTTATTTATATTTATAATTTATTAATATTTTGTATATTGATATATATTTAAATATTACTTTAAAAATATATTCTATTTAAAATGCAGTTTCTTTTTTTTGTTTGTTTTTGTTTTTTTATTTTCATTTATTTTTATTAGTTGGAGGCTAATTACTTCACAACATTGCAGTGGGTTTTGTCATACATTGACATGAATTAGCCATGGAGTTACATGTATTCCCCATCCTGATCCCCCCTCCCACCTCCCTATCCACCCGATTCCTCTGGGTCTTCCCAGTGCATCAGGCCCGAGCACTTGTCTCATGCATCCCACCTGGGCTGGTGATCTGTTTCACTATAGATAATATACATGCTGTTCTCTCGAAACATCCCACCCTCGCCTTCTCCCACAGAGTTCAAAAGTCTGTTCTGTACATCTGTGTCTCTTTTTCTGCTTTGCATATAAAGTTATCATTACCATCTTTCTAAATTCCATATATATGTGTTAGTATGCTGTAATGTTCTTTATCTTTCTGGCTTACTTCACTCTGTATAATGGGCTCCAGTTTCATCCATTTCATTAGAACTGATTCAAATGAATTCTTTTTAACAGCTGAGTAATATTCCATGGTGTATATGTACCACAGCTTCCTTATCCATTCATCTGCTGATGGGCATCTAGGTTGCTTCCATGTCCTGGCTATTATAAACAGTGCTGCGATGAACATTGGGGTGCATGTGTCTCTTTCAGATCTGGTTTCCTCAGTGTGTATGCCCAAGAGTGGTATTGCTGGGTCATATGGCAGTTCTATTTCCAGTTTTTTAAGGAATCTCCACACTGTTTTCCATAGTGGCTGTACTAGTTTGCATTCCAACCAACAGTGTAAGAGGGTTCCCTTTTCTCCACACCCTCTCCAGCATTTATTGCTTGTAGACTTTTGGATAGCAGCCATCCTGACTGGCGTGTAATGGTACCTCATTGTGGTTTTGATTTGCATTTCTCTGATATTGAGTGATGTTGAGCATCTTTTCACATGTTTGTTAGCCACCTGTATGTCTTCTTTGGAGAAATGTCTGTTTAGTTCTTTGGCCCATTTTTTGATTGGGTCATTTATTTTTCTGGAATTGAGCTGCAGGAGTTGCTTGTATATTTTTGAGATTAATCCTTTGTCTGTTGCTTCCTTTGCTATTATTTTCTCCCAATCTGAGGGCTGTCTTTTCACCTTGCTTATAGTTTCCTTTGTAGTGCAAAAGCTTTTAAGTTTCATTAGGTCCCATTTGTTTAGTTTTGCTTTTATTTCCAATATTCTGGGAGGTGGGTCATAGAGGATCTTGCTGTGATTTATGTCGGAGAGTGTTTTGCCTATGTTCTCCTCTAGGAGTTTTATAGTTTCTGGTCTTACATTTAGATCTTTAATCCATTTTGAGTTTATTTTTGTGTATGGTGTTAGAAAGTGTTCTAGTTTCATTCTTTTACAAGTGGTTGACCAGTTTTCCCAGCACCACTTGTTAAAGAGGTTGTCTTGTTTCCATTGTATATCCTTGCCTCCTTTGTCAAAGATAAGTTGTCCATAGGTTCGTGGATTTATCTCTGGGTTTTCTTTTCTGTTCCACTGATCTATATTTCTGTCTTTGTGCCAGTACCATACTGTCTTGATGACTGTGGCTTTGTAGTAGAGTCTGAAGTTAGGCAGGTTGATTCCTCCAGTTCCATTCTTCTTTCTCAGGATTACTTAGGCTATTCGAGGTTTTTTGTATTTCCATACAAATTGTGAAATTATTTGTTCTAGTTCTGTGAAAAATACTGTTGGTAGCTTGATAGGGATTGCATTGAATCAATAGATTGCTTTGGGTAAAATAGCCATTTTGACAATATTGATTCTTCCAATCCATGAACATGGTATGTTTATCCATCTGTTTGTGTCCTCTTTGATTTCTTTCATCAGTGTTTTATAGTTTTCTATGTATAGGTCTTTTGTTTCTTTAGGTAGATATACTCCTAAGTATTTTATTCTTTTTGTTGCAATGGTGAATGGTATTGTTTCCTTAAATTCTCTTTCTGTTTTCTAATTGTTAGTGTATAGGAATGCAAGGGATTTCTGCATGTTAATTTTATATCCTGCAACTTTACTATATTCATTGATTAGCTCTAGTAATTTTCTGGTAGAGTCTTTAGGGTTTTCTATGTAGAGGATCCTGTCATCTGCAAACAGCGAGAGTTTCACTTCTTCTTTTCCTATCTGGATTCCTTTTACTTCTTTTTCTGCTCTGATTGCTGTGGCCAAAACTTCCAAAACTATGTTGAATAGTAGTGGTGAGAGTGGGCCACTTGTCTTGTTCCTGATTTCAGGGGAAAAAACCTTCAATTTTTCACCATTGAGGGTAATGCTTGCTGTGGGTTTGTCAATATATAGAGCTTTTATTATGTTGAAGGTATGTTTTCTTCTATGCCTTGCTTTTGGTAGAGTTTTTAATCTAAATGGGTGTTGAAATTTTGTCAAAGGCTTTCTTTTTCTGCATCTATTGAGATAATACTGGTTTTATCTTTCAATTTGTTAATAGTGGTGGTATTACATTGATGATTTTGCGGATATAAAAGAATCCTTGCATTCCCTAGGGATATATAAGCCCACTTGGTCGTGGTGTAAATGATTTTTTTAATATGTTGTTGGACTTCTGTTTGCTAGAATTTTGTTAAGGATTTTTGCATCTATGTTCATGCAGTGATATTGGCCTGTGTTTTCTTTTTTTGTGCATCTTTGTCAGCGTTTTGGGAATTAGGGTGATGGTGGCCTTATAGAATGAGTTTGGAAGCTTACCTTCATCTGCAATTTTCTGGAAGAGTTTGAGTAAGATAGGTGTTAGCTCTTCTCTAAATTTTTGGTAGAATTCAGCTGTGAAGCCATCTGGTCCTGGGCTTTTGTTTGCTGGAAGATTTTTGATTACAGTTTCGATTTCCTTGCTTGTGATGGGTCTGTTAAGATCTTCTATTTCTTCCTGGTTCAGTTTTGGAAAGTTATACTTTTCTAAGAATTTGTCCATTTCATCCAAGTTGTCCATTTTATTGGCATAGAGCTGCTGGTAGTAGTCTCTTATGATCCTTTGTATTTCAGTGTTGTCTGTTGTGATCTCTCCATTTTCATTTCTAATTTTGTTAATTTGGTTCTTCTCTCTTTGTTTCTTAATGAGTCTTGCTAATGGTTTGTCAATTTTGTTTATTTTTTCAAAAAACCAGCTTTTAGCTTTGTTGATTTTTTGCTATGGTCTCTTTAGTTTCTTTTGCATTTATTTCTGCCCTAATTTTTAAGATTTCTTTCCTTCTGCTAACCCTGGGGTTCTTCATTTCTTCCTTCTCTAATTGCTTTAGGTGTAGAGTTAGGTTATTTATTTGGCTTTTTTCTTGTTTCTTGATGTAAGCCTGTAATGCTATGAACCTTCCCCTTAGCACTGCTTTTACAGTGTCCCATAGGTTTTGGGTTGTTGTGTTTTCATTTTCATTCATTTCTATACATATTTTGATTTCTTTTTTGATTTCTTCTATGATTTGTTGGTTATTCAGAAGCGTGTTATTTAGCCTCCATATGTTTGAATTTTTAACAATTTTTTTCCTGTAATTGAGATCTAATCTTACTGCACTGTGGTCAGAAAAGATGACTGGAATGATTTCAATTTTTTTGAATTTTCCAAGACCAGATTTGTGGCCCAGGATGTGATCTATTCTGGAGAAGGTTCCGTGTGCACTTGAGAAAAAGGTGAAGTTGATTGTTTTTGGGTGAAATGTCCTATAGATATCAATTAGGTCTAGCTGGTCCATTGTGTCATTTAAGGTTTGTGTTTCCTTGTTAATTTTCTGTTTAGTTGATCTATCCATAGTTGTGAGTGGGGTATTAAAGTCTCCCACTATTATTGCGTTACTATTAATTTCCTCTTTCATACTCGTTAGCATTTGCCGTACATATTGCGGTGCTCCTATGTTGGGTGCATATATATTTATAATTGTTATATCTTCTTCTTGGATTGATCCTTTGATCATTATGTAGTGTCTTTCTTTGTCTCTTTTCACATCCTTTATTTGAAAGTCTATTTTGTCTGATATGAGTATTGCGACTCCTGCTTTCTTTTTGGTCTCCATTTGCATGAAATATTTTTTTCCAACCCTTCACTTTTAGTCTGTATGTGTCTCTTGTTTTGAGGTGGGTCTCTTGTAGACAGCATATATAGGGGTCTTGTTTTTGTATCCATTCAGCCAATCTTTGTCTTTTGGTTGGGGCAGTCAACCCATTTACATTTAAGGTAATTATTGATGGGTGTGGTCCCGTTGCCGTTTACTTTGTTGTTTTCGGTTCACGTTTATACAACCTTTCTGCATTTCCTGTCTAGAGAAGATCCTATAGCATTTGTTGAAGAGCTGGTTTGGTGGTGCTGAATTCTCTCAGCTTTTGCTTGTCTGTAAAGTTTTTGAATTCTCCTTCATATCTGAATGAAATAAACTTTTTTTCCATAAACTTTAGAATTTGACAGTTTAGGTTATCAAAATCTGAAACAAACAAGACCTCGTAAGTGTCAATAGTATTAAATCTGTAAATTTATTTGGGGACAATTGGCCTCATTAAAATATTTGCATCTTACAAACCAAGAGCATCATCTATCTCTCCAATCTCTCATTATTATGATATATCTAATTTTTTATGTCTTTTCAGTATATTTGGACATTTAGTTGTTTTCATAGAGCTCTTAAAGACATATTTATTAATGTTATTTATTTTTATAACATTAATATTTTGTATATTGATATATTTTTAAATATTACTTTTAAAATATATTCTATTTAAATGCAGTTGCTTTTTTATAATAATCTTCTATTCAACAATAATAGTAAATTCTCTCAGTAGTTCTAATAGTTAATTTGTACTTTCTCTTCTGTTTCATAGAAGGAAGATTGTATCATGTGAATATAGTGAATAATTTATGTCCTTTCCTTTTCTGTTCTAACATGTACTTTATTGAATACTCAAATATCTGAATAATTTTTAACATTTTGACCAAGCTGTCTGGTTTTTGTTTCCCCTATTGGACCTAAAAATTAATTTGCTGTTTCTTTTCTGGTTCATGAGTTTCATCAGAGGTTCATATTCCTTAGATTTTTTTCTGTGAAGACTCCTTGAAATCTGGATTAAAGACAGGTTTAAGGCTTCTCCAAAAAGAATCTGCACTTGCTTCTTGTTAAGTTCATGAGGGTACTATAAACTGTAAATACTTTAAGCTAAAATGTCTCCAATTATAGTTATAGTCCTGTGGGACCCAGGAATGCAAGATCCCTGGTACTAGAGCCAGGCAGTCAAGGAGCATCCCCTGGGCAGCAGCTACAAAAACAGGGGCACTTGACATAAAAACCTGGGTACCAGATGCCATTAGGCCATGTGGGAGACACTGGAACACAGCAGAGGGAAAGTGCGAAGATAGCACCCCCTCTCTGAGGTTTCTGGAAAGGCTAACAGTCAGACTTAGATGTGTGCTTTATGAGAAGTCTAACCTCAGTCTGCAGCTGTGATGATAAGCTAATAGGCTTCTTTCACAAAAAGACTGAGCTCCTTGGTCTGTTGCTTCACACCATGTCCTGGAAATGGTAGCTGTTTAACAACTCTTCCTCTGTTGGTTACAGGTCTGTGTGACTCTTGAGTATAAGCTGCGCTGGCCACCACAGCCAGGCCATATAAAGATGTTCTGTGCAGCCACACAAATTGGCACTCCAGACAAGGACCTAAGCTCTTTTCTGGAAGATAGTGGAAAGCTGGCATGAGGCAGAGGGTGAGCACAAAGACTGTGTCCACCGGCCTCCATTCTCTGATAGCAACTTCATTGGCCCTTAGATGTGTGCCATGCCTGAAGACTGCCTCTCAGGTCAAAACTCTTGGACAGGAAACTGAAACTCAATCACAGAAAGACCCTGGGTTATGTTTCAGTCTGCACTCTATGCAATGCTGTGAGGGTAACAGACTTCGCAGGTGGCACTAGTGGTAAAGAACCTGTCTGTTCCTGCAGGTAGACTTAAGAGATGCACGTTCTCTCCCTGGGTCAGGAAGATCCCCCGGAGGAGAACATGGCAACCCACTCCAGTATTCTTGCCTGGAGAATCTCATGAACAGAGGAGCCTGGCGGGCTACAATTCACAGGGTTGTATAGAGTCGGACACAACTGAAGCTACTCAGCACACCCACGTGGGGATAATAGTCTATTAATATATGCCTACCCCACTGTTTAAAACACTATGGGATCTAGGAACACAAGCTCCTCTGGCCTTCAGAGCTAGGGAATCAAAGGGTGTTCCTTGGGTGGCAGCCACAAGAATGGGGCACCAGCTGTGTGTAAAAGTTCCCTTCTGGAAGGTACTGGCACTCTGGAGCGTGGCAGACAGAGGGCAAAGAGGGTGCCCGCCCCACTGTCTCTTCTGGAAAGTGTTCCAGCAGGCTCCTGGATGTGTGTGTTAAGTTAGAAGCCTACCCCTCAGGCTGATGCTCTAAGGTTGTGATAGGCTGCTTCAGCACTGAGCCTTGGGCAGGCGAGTTAAAGTGTGCAAGCCCTCTAAGGGCTGGTTCTCAGCTTGCTTTAGCCTATTGGGTCTCTTGAGTATATGCCCCATTGGTTGTCAAAGCTAGATATTTTAGGGTCTCATCTCTCAAGTGTAGGTCTTAAAAGTTAGATTGCTCAATGTGGGTTTCAAACCCTTCACTTCTCAAGAAGAAGATACACATTTTGAGTTCCCTCCTAATTATGCATCACTGAGGTAGGGGTGAGTTTATGGTGAGATTGTGTCCTAGCTTCTCCTATTGCTTTGATGTATTTTTTTCTTTCTCATTTGTGCAGTGTGTAGTTATTGCTTAGCCAGCCAGTACATGTTTTTCAGAGGAAATTATTCCATACGTGTTTGTAGTCACCATGTATCCATGAGAGATGAGCTCAGGATCTTCTTACATCCCCATCTTGAACCAGAACCCAGAAGTGCTTAATGAAATGACTATCTAAATTCTGTATTTGAGAGGTCCAGGAAAAATTATTTATAAATTTTCAAATATTATAAAATTAAGATTATTTTGAAGAGTTGGAAATTTTTATAGCAATGAACATATTTGAGTATGTACTTGTTTCAAAGCCAACTAGCTAGGAGGATAGTCATACCTAATTAAAAAATAAATATATTTCTACTTTTTGTAAAATTGTCATTACTTTATACATGGCCGCACAAATGTAGAAGACAAAAGAGTACCAAAAGCTCTTAAGAAATACAGATGAAAAATAAGTGTTTTTTTCATTAGGAAACATTTTCTATCATGACTTCATTTAATTGAGTATGAATCTATTGCTGTACTTTTTCCTTCTCTAGAAGAATCAGTCAGATTCTAAAGTGGTATTAAAATGGAAAAAAATATGAAATATTTCCACCCCTTCCATTTATATTTGTATTTTCTACCATTCTTTATATATTCTAATGACTGTAGTAATGAATGTTTAATTTCAGTTTAAACTCTGAACCCTAGTCTTATCAAATTTAATAGAAAGTCAGTTTTTAAGTACAATCTTTGGGTCTTAATGATGCATATTCTCTGTTTCCCAAATTTCTGCTTGGGTACTTCTGCCCAGTTTACCATTGATGAGCCTAAGAACCTATCTGTGGGTTGTCTATTATGTAGATAATATGTAGAACCAGAATATAATATGTAGATAATATATAGATATAATATGTAGATAATACATCAACCCTAAATCAGAGGGTTTTACTATTTCTTGAGCTATTTAAACTGTGTGGATTTCATAGAAATACAGCATAACTGCATCTCAACAGGAAATGCAGAAAGGCTTTAGATTATCAAACTACCATTCTATGCTCCAGAATGGTCCAGATATTCCTTCCAGGGAGAATGCTATCTTTATATTGATTTTATATTAAAACTTATACCAAAGATCCATTTTAATATCAGTGATTCTTTATAGATTTACCATTCAATTTTGACTTTTAATATAAAATTTTGGAGAAGATATTGATAGGAAATTTTGCTTAAATTTGAATATGATTTATGAATTTAAGTTCCTTGCAAGGGAACAAAGAACAACAACAACAAAAATAAACCAAAGACCAAAACTCAGATTAGAGTTTAGGAACAAAACATTCATCTTACATGTCTTTCAGAGGACAAAAACTACCAGTTGAGAAAAATGAAACAACCCTTATGTAAACTGCATGATAGGTTTTCCATATCTCAAGGAATTTGACAGCACAACCTCACTTCTCAGATAGTTTGAGGAAGTCTTAGAGATTATTTGAATAAGTTCTTTAAAATTAAGAAGCATAAACAGTACCCCATATTTCAAATGTATATCTTGGTGTGGTTAGATAAAATCTTTCTGTGAATGTATACTCCAATAAAACCTCAAGTTAAAGTACCAAAATAAAAGCAATATAATCTCCCCAAAACTCCTTTTCATAAATGCATATCATAAAATGTGAAAATCAACAGATTCATACTTCACAGGGAACTTTTTGTTGTTGTTGTTAACCGGATTTGATTGAAATTCATGGGGGCACAGATTACTAAAAGCTAGATTGAATATATGTGTTTTTCCAGAAGCAAACTCATCTGTGAAGCTGATAGAAAACATAGTCAAATGTTAAATGTAAATGTGTTATTAGGGAGGATGGCATAAATTATGACCCTGCTGGTGATGAAACCCATTATCTTATATCAAGACTATTTCAAATATAATAATAAATTCATTATTATTACTGGACTTTAAACCCAAGTAAATCTCTAATGTAGCATAATAAAATCATGCAAAAGAAATCAACCATAATAGCTCTGGTAATACCTTTCTGATGAAATACTTTGAATTGCATACTAATCATAATGTAAACTGCACTTAAAAGGTTAGTGACTATAGCTCCTCTGAGGACAACAGTGAAGTATTACCACTATATCCCATTTCAAAAGGGAAAATAAATTGAAGGTCATGAACCAGATTTCTTTCAAGTTTTTAGCAAAATGGATATGGATCTTTAATATATGACAAACGCAGAGTAATAGTTTCACTTTCACTGTGAAGTGAGACGTGTTCTCTGTATTCCGCATCCTCATAATCTCCCAGAGGTGAAAAGTAAGCATGTAGTTCTATCTGGCAACCTTCAAGTAGGTGACTGTCTATACATTTCTGCTTCTCATGGCATCAGTTGGGTTGATTTGCTTGATGGTCTCACTACTTGCAAGGGGGCCATGTTGATACAGTCTGTAGGCTGGGAGCTCATCTGAAGCTGTTGAAAGAGGCCTTATCTCTCCTCTGTGAGATTCTTACCCTGGTTAGGTTGGGGTTTTCCTGGCATCTTGATCTCAGAGAAGCTGAATTTCATGCGTGATGGCACACTGGCCCCAAAGTGTCAGTGCTTCTTAGAGCTTAAGACCAGAACTTCCAGAACTAACAAAGTATCCTATCGTTCCTGCCATATGGTATTGTTTAGGTAACAGGTTCCCATTTAAGAGGAAGAGCAACACAGGATGTAAATGCAGGGAAATCTCATAACAGATTATCATGTACCTCAGCACACAGATGGTACCAACTGAATATTTGTTATATGGATGAATTACAGATCATCTAAATTATCTGATTTCAATGTTTTATTACCTTGATTGTTAAGAATTTCCTGATGGTTAGCTAAAATTTCTATTGAATTTAAGTGTAATTTTTCTAAGTTGAAATTACTATAATTTTTAGTTAATAAATGGTCAATGGCATCTTCAGAAAACAGGTTTTTGCTTAAAGACAAGTGTTAATTAAGTTAGGGAGTTTTTTCCTTTCTATCTGAAAAACAAATTCATTTAGTTACTATGTGGGAAATAGAAAAGATGGTTAAATACTTGGCAAAAGAGAGTTAATGACTTGTCCTTAGAAAGTAGAAGAGTTTCTTTGAATTAAACACAAGAGGCTCTGAGTGCTTTCCGGAAACCATATAAGGAAAATCCAGGGCAGAGGAACAATTTCATCCATTAATGATGTGAATGGGTGCTGAGCTATAAATTGGGATTCCTAAATTAAAGTCCTAGTTCTGCCACAATCAAGCAGTATATCTCAACCAGCCTCTTTGTCTCCCCCAAAGATCTGTTTTTTCCCTTATAAAATGAGAGGGCTGTACAGAAAATTTATTTAAAAACCTTTAGCTACAAGGCTCCAAGATTCTATTCATAAACATGAAAACTTTGTAATTAAAAAGAGTCTTGATTTCCTTCTATTTGCATAGCTTTTTATGTTCACTGTATGAGGGGAAACCACACCTCATATTGGCAAACACGTGCATCATTGAAAAATATTTTACCTCGTATATGGAATAGCTCTAATGAAGTTTCATGCTATGCTAGGTTTGAGGTTTATTTCTCCAAAAAAGAAAAAAATGATATTTGTATTTTCTAAATATGTTTTCTTATAGATTGATATTCTTTGTTGCTATTTCATTAAAATGTTTTCATTTATATATAAAAGTTTCAAATAAGTGAATGGAGTTTTTAAATTGTAAATTCATATTAAGATTTTGCTATACCAGAACATCCTCTGATTCTCTTATTTCTATTTATCTCACTGTAGACCTGTAAAAATCTCCAAGCTTTATGTCTTATCAAAAACAGATATTAGATAAAACATAAATCAAGGTGGAAATGAGTAAAACTCTTTAACAGATAGTCCACTATTATACTGGAGATGGCATTTGTCAGCTTCTGAAAACTGATCTGTGTACACTTCCTGCCAATTTTTATTCATGAAGTCATATTGGTAGGTAAAATTAGCCCTCATGGAATGTTTATACCATGAAAATTGACAAATAGTATAAATTAGGGCTCCCCTTCCTCCCTTCCTTCGTTCCTTCCTTTTTTCTTTCTTTTCTTCTTGTTTTCTTTCTGACTTTCACTTTGCTCTTTCTTACTCTCTGCTTCTCTTCCTCTCCTGCCCCCTTTCTTTCTTTCACCTTTTGTTAAACATATATGTTCACACCACTAAGAAAATGCAAAGAGTCAGATTAAAGAACTAGAACAATCATAAGCAATCAGAGTCAACATGTGTGCTGCATCCTAAACAACGAGCTGGAGGCAGCTGTATAGTCTAGTAGAAAGTAATTTTGATAGACTGTTAAGGTGTGGAAAAGCCATAGGCCAGGAACACTCCTGGCATGTTTGAAAAACAATAAAGATAGCAATAGGGATAGGATATATATAGCAAGGGGATAGTTCTGCCAGAAGAGATAAAAATGTAGGCAGGAGTCAAATCACGTAAGGCACAGAGGGGATTTTGAACTTTAACATAAATCCAAAAAGAAACCCTTCAGTTCAGTTCAATTCAGTTCAGTCACTCAGTCATGTTCCACTCCCAGAACTGCAGCATGCCAGGCTTCCCTGTCCATCACCAACTCCCAGAGCTTGCTCAAACTGATATCCATCAAGTTGGTGATGCCACCCAACCATCTCATCCTCTATCATCCCCTTCTCCTGCCTTCAATCTTTCCCAACATCAGGGTCTTTTCCAATGGGTCAGTTCTTCACATCAGGTAGCCAGAGTATTGGAGTTTCAGCTTCAGCATCAGTCCTTCCAATGAATATTCAGGACTGATTTGCTTTAGGATTGACTGGTTGAATCTCCTTCCAGTCCAAGGGACTCTCAAGAGTCTTCTCCAACACCACAGCTCAAAAGCATCAATTCTTCGGCACTCAGCATTCTTTATGGTCCAACTTTCACATCTATACATGACTAATGGAAAAACTATAGCTTTGACTAGACAGACCTTTGTTGGCAAAGTAATGTTTCTGCTTTTTAATATGCTGTCTAGGTTTGTCATAGCTTTTCTTCCAAAGAGCTTAAAGATTTTTAAATTCAGGCATGATATGATCATATTCATTTATAGAGAACAATATGGATTCTCTGTGTCAAATGAATTGAGGTTGAAGCTGCTGAGGACAAAGTGGAAAAAGGCACACCCATCATGAAAATATTATAATGATTCAAGTGAGATATAAGGGTAGCTCAGACTAAATTGATGATATGGATTTGGAGAAGTACAGAAAGGTTTGGTTATTGTTTGGGGATTTTGCTATAGGATTTGATAATGAATTTGATGTGTGGAATAAAGTAAAACTGTCAGGCATGTAGCCTAAGTAAAATTAAAATTTACTATAGTGACAAATACAAGGAGAGGAAGAAGTTAGAGATGTAGATAGATGCTTCTCCTTTAAATGTTCTATATTTGAGATACCTATTAGGGCATGGCAACCCACTCCAGTATTCTTGGCTGGAGAATCCCCATGAACAGAGGAGTCTGGCGGGCTGAAGTCCATGGGGTTACAAAGAGTCTGACATGACTGAGCGACTAAGCACAGCACAATACATATATAAGGGCTTCCCAGGTGGTGCTAGTGGTGAAAGAACCCACCTGCCAATGCAGGAGACTTGTGTTTGATCCCTGGGTCAGAAGGATTCCCTGGAGAAGGAAATGGCAACCCACTCCAATATTCTTGCCTGGAGAATCCCATGGGAGGTGGGCTACAGTCCATAGGGTTACAAAGAGTCAAATATGACTGAAGCAACTTAACACACACACATATATGTAAGAAGAGATGTCAAGTAGGTAGATGAATATGTAAATACTATAATAGTTACTACTGAAAAAAAATCTTCATATAAGTAGGCCTGTGCAGTTCAAACACATGCTGTTCAAAGTTCAACTATATATATATATATAAACAGGCTAAAATATTTTAACTATTATTACTATATCACAAATCCCAAAAACCTCTATTGTCCTTAAATTTTGTTAGATTTCTCACTTAATAACAAAATATTGCCTCTCATATTAATATGTTCCATATATTGTGTTTATGCATGCTCAGTCATGTTCAACTCTTTGCAACCCCATGGACTTTAGCCAGTCAGGTTCCTCTGTCCATGGAATTGGGTTGCCATTTCCTACTCCAGGGGATCTTCCCGATCTTGGATCACTTGCATCTCCTGCATTGGCAGATGGATTCTTTACCACTGTGCCATCTGGGAAGCCCATATTTCATATATATTAAATATTCTCTACCACTTCCATCAAAGGTTTATAGATGTATAATTTACCTGGAATTTTTTGTATATGAGGTAGATATGTTCCTTCACATATATTAATTTCCCAAGAATTTTTATTCTGATGCCCTATGTTTTTACTATTAGTTTCTGGATATTCTGTGTATTCATTTTATTTTTCAATTATTATATGAGCTCTAAACTACTCAAATTGTTGCTTAATGGATTTTTTCTGTGAGGTCAAGATATCACTGCTCTGTCTTTCAAAATGCTCATTTTTTTGTTTCATATAACCTATTCATCATCTAGATTAATTATATTTAAATATTATATAGTTATATTAATGGGAATTATATAAAATGTATAGATTAGTTTGTCTCTACTCCATAAATGTGGCTTATGTCTGCATTTATTCAGTTATTATTTTATTCTTCAATGAATTGTGGGTTGTTTTTTTTTTCCTCAGCATAGCTCCATCAGTCTTGGAACATTTTCTTATTTTCAAGAACAAGTTATTCCAGCTCACTCTCTTGTTTCTCTGCCAAGGATCTATAATCAGGCATTTCACTGAAAAAAAACCCTGGTTCCTTTCAGTGGAGAATGATAATTAGAAACCAGCATCTGAGCATAGGTGCCCTCTCTCTGACTTACTGGGATCTCTGGGTGGAGGGAGAGAAGCTACATGGTAGAGGCATAGATTACTGAAGCTACAGGTTCTTGGTTAAGCCCACTTCTCTCTAAGGCTAAACTGTGCATTTTAATTTAATCCTTTTTAAATTGCATCCTTGCTGTCTTTCAAATATTTTTTAACTCCTCAGTTTTGTTTTTTTTTTCCCAATCTGATTATGTATTTTAATCAAAAGTTTTTCCAAAATCTGTAGAAGATTCCATTTTGTCATAGTTCTAGAACATTTATATATTAAATATGTATCAACATATCAAGGCTACTTAATTTTTCCTGGATGCTAATAATTTAAGGTGCAATATTTCAAATCATTGGCAAAGAAATCATTTCCTTTAAGAACACAAGAGCATTTTTATACCTTTATCAATAAGAGTACCCACTTATCCTCTACTTTTGATACACTTACACATTACATGTTTTGGAGTTCCTTTTGATGACCTTGAATTCTTGTGTTGTCTAATGTAAGTGACTTGCCACACTTTTAAGATTTCCTGTACATTCACTTCTCCTATCTTTCCATAGTATGCTATGATTGCCTTTTCTTTGATGTTATATTTTCCCCTGAATATTTTAACATTAACAAAACGTTTAAAGTGCTGTTTGTATTTCAAGGGTGTAAGAAATCCTCTCTTTGAACTTAATATTTGAAAAATGTGGCAATAGCACTTACTGAAGCCACATTTTAGGATGGCAACTAGGTTATAATTCCCAGCCTCATACTGAAGATGGTAAGGAAGGTTTTCATAGTAACCAATTTTTGTGACTAAACTAATAAAGCTTAAGGTCTTAAGAAAGACCAAAGAAGGGGGGGAAGAAAAAAGACCAAGGCAGGCATAAATGTTTCCATGCTTTAGTTTACCATATACTTGGAACTGAGCAGCCCTCTCATCCCTACCTCAAGAAAATATAAACCAGAGCAAAAATACAGATGTAAGAAGGGAAAATACAAAGAACAATGTACAGTATTATTTCATTTGTGAAGGAAAACTAATTTGCTTGTATAATGAGTAAATGTCAGCAGTTATGAAGCTTTCAAAAGTTTTTTAAATTAAAAATTTTCAAACTGACTCCATTTTTATATTTTTTTAAATCTTCAAAAAATGCATGCTAAAAATTATAGCATGTCTGAGGCAATGTTTGGCTAAAAAATATTCTAATTTTAATATTATCTATAATAGCATAGCTCAGTGTTTAGACTATTTTAGGTGTAGAATATCATGACAAAATAATGTTCACCAGAAGTATCAATCTTGTGAGAGAAATCTTAAAATATATTAAAATACTATTATCTTTGCATTCCTGAGACTGTTCCCTTAGATGGTTCAGTAGCTCTATCAGAGTAGAGTAAAGTGAGAAGTGATTTTTTTCAAAGAAAAAAAGGTAACAATAAATATTGAGATGAGATTCAACTGCTGACATGAAAAATGGAATAATGCAGCAGGACAAAATGTATGAGTCTGGCTCTTTTCAGACTTCTGGCTCTTCTAAGTCTGGAGACTGAGCCATCATTATTTTGGTAGACATTTTTAAATGTCAAAATGGGATAAATAATGTGAAAACAGGAATTTGACATAAAATAAATATCAAAGGTAGAGAGTAAAACAGAACAAATATTAAAAATCCATGAAAAATTCCATTAAAAATTTGTAACTTAATAAATATTGAAAACTACATTCTACATTTCAGAAAATACACCCTAAACAGCCAAGATAGTAGCGTGTTTTGATACATCTATTTTATTTTAAGAAAAAGAAAATAAACTCTTTGGACACCTAAGCAAAAAGACCAAGTCATGTATAATGGTAAGAAGATATAGCTTTCAGCTACACATTATACCAAAAGATAAGAGAACAATTTATTTAAGAAATTCACAAAAAGAAAAAAATGCAAGCCAAGTATTTTATATCCAGTCAAACATAGCCTCAGAAATAGATTGTGGACTAACAGGAATAAGTAAGAACTCAGAGTAGTTCTATAAGCCCTTCATAAGGAAACTACTAGAGACATGACTCAAGCAACCAACATGAGTAATGATAAGTACTGGCATTAAGCAAAAAATTATATTTACCTAACAACATAAGATTAACTGATATTAAGGAAACAGTATAGAATATAAGGGCTATATACCATGACTATGTAGATACAGTATAATAGGATAGACTTGTCAATTATCATGTAGATATTAACAGAGGATTTAAGAAGGAGAAAACGAGGAAAGAAGATAGATTTCTTTAAATATAACGCATCTTGTAGAGTTTATTTTGGACACATAAGTATTTGACATAATTTTAAAAAATAAACTGAATTTTTAAATAATTCCAAAAATCAAAAGCAAATTTAAAACAAGGGAACCTAAATATGTGCTGGACAACCACAGAGAGGATTAGTGCTACAAATGAGCTTAAACCACAATGATTTGTCTGTATATTCTTTATGAGATTATACTCAAAAGATGAAGAAAGAATCCCTATTAAATCTTAAGTTGATTTTTGTATCCATATTGGAGATAATGCTGGTTTTACAATTCTGAAATTATTTTGTGTGTTGTTATTCAGTCGCTCACTCATGTCTAACTCTTTGCAACCCCATGAACTGCAGCACACCAGGCTTCCCTGCCCTTCACCATCTCCTGGAGCTTGCTCAAATTCATGTCCATTGAGTCAGTGATGCCATCCAACCATCTCATCCTCTGTCATCCCCTTTTCTTTCTGCCTTAAACCTTTCCCAGCATCAGGGTCTTTCCTAATGAGTCAGTTCTTTGCATCAGCTGGTCGAAGTATTAGAGTTTCAGCTTCAGCATCAGTCCTTCCAATAAATATTCAGGGTTGATTTCCTTTAGGATTGACTGGTTGGATCTCCTTGCAGTCCAAGGTACTCTCAAGAGTCTTCTCCAACACCACAGTTCAAAAGGACCAATCCTTGAGCACTCATCCTTCTTTATAGTCCAACTCTCACATCCATACATGACTACTGGAAAAACCATAGCTTTGACTAGAGGGACCGTTGTTAACAAAGTAATGTCTCTGCTTTTTAATATGCTGTCTGGGTTTGTCATAGCTTTTCTTTCAAGGAGTAAGCATCTTTTAATTTCATGGCTGCAGTCACCATCTGCAGTGATTTGGGAGCCCAAGAAAATAAAATGTGTCATTGTTTCCATTTTTTCCCCATCTATTTTACATGAAGTGATGGGATGGGATGCCATGATCTTGGTTTTTTGAATGCTGAGTTTTAAGCCTACTTTTTCACTCTCCTCTTTCGCTTTCATCAAGAGGCTCTTTAGTTCCTCTCCACTTTCTGCCATAAGGGTGCTGTCTTCTGCATATCTGAGGTTATTGATATTTCTCCTAGTAATCTTGATTCCAGTTTGTGCTTCATCCAGCCCAGCATTTTGCATGATGTACTCTGCATATAAGTTAAATTAGCAGGGTGACAATATACAGCCTTGATGTACTCCTTTCCCGATTTGGAACCAGTCTTTTGTTCCATGTCTAGTTCTAACTGTTGCTTCTTGACCTGAATGTAGATTTCTCAGGAGGCAGATAAGGTGGTCTCGTATTCCCTTCTCTTTAAGAAGTTTCCACAATTTGCTGTGATCCACACAGTCAAAGGCTTTGGCATAGTCAATGAAGCAGAAGTAGATGTTTTTCTGGAACTCTCTTGCTTTTTCAATGATCCAATGAATGTTGGCAATTTGATTTCTGGTTTCTCTACCTTTTTTGTATATATTCCTCACAATAAATCTCTTCATACATACATATGTATATATGCATTCATATGAATGCCATGATCTTGGTTTTTTGAATGTTGAGTTTTCACACATTCATATGTATGTATGAAGAGATTTATTGTAAGGAATTGGCTCACAAAATTAGAGAGATTGAAAAGTCTCATGATCTACCAATGGCCAGCTGAATACCTAAGAATGCCTGTGGTGTGATTCAGTCTGAGTGCAAAGGCCTCAGACACAGGAGAGAAGATGATGAGAACGAGGAGCAACAAGGCAGAAAATGGGTGTCCCAGCTCAGTAATCAGGCATAGAGGGCCAAATTTGTCCTTCCTCCACCCTTTTGCTGTACTCAGGCCTTTGATTGATTGGATGATGCCCACCCACACTGGGGATACAAACTAACTTACCAACTCCACTAATTCAAATGCTAATTTCATTCAGAAACACCCTCACAGACACACCCAGAAATAATGGTTACCAAGTGTCTGCGATCCAGTCAAGGTGAAGGTGAAGGTGAAGGTCGCTCAGTCCTGTCTGACACTATGGACTGTAGCCCGCCAGCCTCCTCTGTCCATGGATTCTCCAGGCAAGAATACTGGAGTGGGTTGTCAATGCCTTCTCCAGGGGATCTTCCCAATCCAGGGATCAAACCCAATCCAATCAAGTTGACATGTAAAATTATTCATCACAAATATATTTAAGAGTAAATACAAACGCTAAGAAAGACCATGTGATTGCCAGAATTAAATGGTGGATGAGAAGGAAAGAAAAATAAAGAAGAGTTACTAAGTGAATTATCTGTTTGTTCATAAGGAAAATGGAGAATGAGGTGTTCACATAAAGGTAGACCTTGGAAATACAAGATGTAAGTTTTTCTAATACTAAAAGAAACATAAAAAAATAGATGATAGTGAATATCTAATTACTAAATGTATACAGACTTAACTCACCTACATAAAAGAAAAGTTCAGATAGAGTGACAGCAAAATGCAAATTTATATTATATACAAGAAGACCACCTTAAAAAATGTTTCACAGAGGTTAAAAGTCAAAAGATGGAGAAAGAGTAATAGCAAAAACCAAGAAGAAAGCAGAGATAACAACTTGATATCAGACAAAGTATAATTCAGACTAAAAACTATTAAATGAGAACAAAATATATATTTTGTTATATTTTCACAGTAAAGATAAAAGAGTTATGACTCTCTAAACACCATAAAATATACCAACAACTTTCATAAAGCAAAACCTACAGAAGATGCATTATGCACACTAGTAATAGACTTTAATCGTCTTCATCCAAGACAGGTCAAAGGCAAAAGTATTATGTGAGGATCTAGACAGACCATGTTTATGTCTATATAATTTATTGAGACATATATCCCAATATTAAGGAATATAATGTCTTGGCCGTTGTATATGAAGCTGTCTTAAAGGTTAAAAATCATTTAGGTCATAAAGATTACCTCAACAAACATACAAACAGTTGAAGAGCAGACAGTATTCTCTGACCACAGTGCATTGAATCAAAACAACAAAATTAAACTCAAATAGAAGTTTTTACTTGCATTAAATGGCCTTAATAAAATACTTAGGATAGAAGACAATAATTATGCAATTTTTATAAAAACTGGTACAAAAAATGTTTGAAATGTGTATGCATTGCTTTCTGAAACGATCTAATTATATTATACTAATTGCCTTTATTAGGTTTTGAAAAGAAACACCAGACTATAAAGCAGTTGGAATGTATATAGATTAACCAAATAATGAGCACCCACATCTCCAGACACCTGCTTTAAGACCTAGGCCTTTATAGGACTTTTGAAGCCACGTGTGTGTGACTTTCACCTCTTCTATCTCCTTCTGTCACAATCTTAACAATGTGAGTTCTGTGCATCTTACTATCACTTTCCTATCTTTTTGCTTTACTTTTTAATATTGTAAGCAATGCTTACTCATTTTGCAGGTTTTTAAAAGTTTGCTCAAATAGAATCCAACGTATTTGTTGTAATTTCTTTTTTTGAATGGATATAGCAGTAGTATAAGTAATATATATTAGAATTTATGGAATACAGTTAAAATAGTACTCAGAGGAAATTCAAATCCAAAAAAATCTCATATTAGTAATATCAAAAGAATGAAAATAATACATTAACTGTCTAACCAAAATGTTAGGTAGAGGGAAAAGAGAAACCAAAAACAAAGCAGAAGAAATTCACAAAGGCGAAAGCAGGAAGTAATAAGTTAAAAGAAATAATAAATAAAGTATTTAACCCTTTAAATAAGGAAAAAGAAACATTTCACCACACAACTATATTAGGAAAAATAAAAGCAAAACAGACAAGAGAAAGGTAAAATAGCCATCAAATAAATTATCTTTTTGAATTCTGAGAGAAGCGTAGCTCTCCCCATCAATAAAATTTTAAGTCTACATGAAATGGACAATTTTCTAGGAAAAAAAGCAAAACAGACAAGAGAAAGGTAAAATAGCCATCAAATAAATTATCTTTTTGAATTCTGAGAGAAGCATAGCTCTCCCCATCAATAAAATTTTAAGTCTACATGAAATGGATAATTTTCTACGAAAAAAATTCTCTAGTGATAGAGAATCTATTTTCCTAAACAAAATAAAGCTATAAAAAAATCTATTTGTACAAGAAGCAATAGAAAATTATGGGCTTATAGTGGAATTTTCCCAGTCAATAAAGACAAAATAATCTCAACACTATGAAAAATTGCCCCAGACCAAAAAAAGAAAGAAAAATGAAAGCTTTCAAATTATTTTTAAACAAATACCAAAATCTGATAAAAATTGTACAAAAAAGAAATAAAAAATCATTCTCACATGTGAACACTGATGTGAAAAAAATCCTGAGTAAATATTCAAAATGTAACAGTATATAACATTAAAATAGGAGTGTAAACACCCTCCAATATTGAATTGTTCATTAAAGTTATTGCTCATATTAACAGATCTAAGAACAGATGCCTTGAAAATATCTCCGAAGATGTTGAAGATATATTTGACATATAAAAATGATATTCTATTCTTGATGAAAAACCGTCACTAAATGAAGCATTAGAACACATACCTTGAACATGATAAAATAACTCTTAGTCTGCAGATCAGAATCTTAAATAACAATAAAACACTGGAGGCAATTTAATCAGAAACAAAACATAAACACCTGCTGAGTCAGACAGGACTTAAGCGACTTAGCAGCAGCAGCATTGTCATTATTATTATTGATAAAAATTGGATTAATAACATTATCTTATCAATAGCTAAAATAAGAGAAAACTAGTAGAGGCATAGGAATATGAAAAGACCTAAAACTACTTGCAGATAGTGCATGTAAAAAACCCAAGAAAGTCAAAAGAAATATTATGTAAACAATAAAACTATTTAGTGCTGCAGTCCATGGGGATTCAGAGTCAGACACGACTGAGCAAATGAACTGAACTGAAAACTATTTAGTAAGCTAGCATGTAAAACTAACATACCAAAATAATTACCTTCTTATATGTGAATGACAAACAATTAGATATAATAGATGAGAAGAACCTATTCAAAACAGATTTTTCAAAAATATTTATGATGAAAGGTAGCAAAATATAAAAATCTAAGCAAGATATCCCCTATCTAAGGGGATAACTTGAAACATTTCTGAAAAACACTATAGTAGGCTTGAACAAGCTGGACAATCATGTTCTTGGGGAAGAACACTCAACATTATAAATGTTCAGTTCTCCCTTAGTTGATATTTAAACTTAACATGATCTTAATAAAAATGCCACCCACCAGTTTTAGTACAGGAAATACCATTTGTATTTACTCCTGTTATACCCAAACTTAATTTCTCCATTTCTCTTATACTCTAATACATTCATCATGTTCTAAAATTTTAATTCCAAAATGTACCTCAATTCCATCACTGCTTTCCTTCTCTAATGCCAACATACAAATCTAAATTATCATATTATGTTTGGACTTTGTGATAGTATCCTGAGTGGCTCTCCTGTGTCTTCTCTTGCTTTCTTCAATCCCTTTTCTACACAGCAGCAAGAGTAACCTTTTTAGAAATGTAAATCACATTTTCTTTCACTTTATGCCTTCAAAGGACTTGTTATTGCAATTATAACCAAATATCTGACCTTTCCCTAGCTTTTCATCTTTATCTCGCAATGTATCCCTTTTAAAAATATGTTGTTCCTCCACTGTGACAGGCCCTCACCTATTCTGTGGTTCATTTTACTTCCTTGTGTCTGCTGAAACCTCTTCCCTTGTCTATCGCCTAGCTGCTCTCTTTCCTTCAAAGGTGTCTTTCTGACTATCCCATGTCCAACTTTCCCCTTCCACTTATATGTCTACCCCACTATGACATTTATTTTTCTCATGGCACTTAGGAATCTAGATTTATCTGTTCATTCACTGTTTATTTTAGTATATACATTTCTTAATGGCTTGGAATATTTTTCATGTTCATACCTCTTTCTTCAGCTTTAAAACAGTTTCATCCATAGTAGATACTCACTAACATGTTTATTGAAATGAAATTTCTTTGTCGTCTTCAGCTAGTTCTTAGATTTGTGGGAACCCTAAACTTGCATTGAATAGCTATTGAATTCAGGTTTTCTGAAAAAATTTGGTGCAGATATCAGGAATGTTGTATTAAAGGGGAAAAATTCCTAATACTTCAAGATGGTGTCTGCATGTCAGTCTCTGGGTCATGAGTCCTGTCTGTAGATATCATTGGTCATAAGACAGAAAAAAGAAAATACAATAGAAATACCACCAACGTTTAGTGGCATCAATACACAAAGAAGCATAATATTGTGAAAAAAAGTCTTGAAAAGAGGAATTGTATAAGGAAAAGTGTAATTATTGACTAAAATAAAAGGATAATTTGTAGGTTTTAATTAAAAATAACAATCACCACATCCATCTAAAATGATTTTAATAACTAAATATAAATAGTAAACAAAATAAAACACCCTTACATTAAAGGAAATTCCTGTTTCTTTGAAGCATCAGGAAAATGTGATTTAACTTGGCATGATCAATGAAGAACAACCCTCCACTCACAAATGTGCATGTGCAGATCTAAGAAATGGCTGAATCACAGCTTCTGAGTCTGCCAACCTCGTTCTCACATTGCTGAGTTCAGAGCCTCAGTAGTAGAGGACAAGAAAGGGAGATGTTACCTCTCTGGTCATTTAGCAGAAAGAAAATTCTCTCTCAGAAGCTTCTCTCAACTGTTATTTTCTTTTATCTCCTAGATCCAAATTGTCTCACATGTCCTCAAAGAATGCCATGTATCCATCCATTAAGCCTAGTTTCCTGGCTAAGTCATTGGTCTTAAACTAATGAAGCCCCCTCTCTACTATCCCAGGATGGAAGTAATTTCACCTCATACACAAAAGCTGCATGGATGAGGTCTGAGGAATTAGGCACTTTGGGGAGGAAAAATGGATGCTGATTTGGGAACCAACATTTTTCTGTGACATCTGTATTGATAAAAATCCAATTTCTGATTTCCAATGTCATAATCTCTTTCCACACATCCCATTGCTAGTCCACTGAGGTTCATGTTTGTTTGATATTTCATAACTATCTCATCCATTTTAGTGAGGCTTCCTGTTAAAATACTCCCAAGTGTTCTGTGAAAATTCATGCAAGACTAACTCATAACAAAGTCATATAAATGAAAGCTTTGAAACCTATTGCTCTTTCATAAGGATGGATGACCAGAAACTATTTGAGAAGTAAGCATTCAGTCACAATGGCTGAAAGAATAAAGACTATAAACCAGGAATGGCAACTGTCCAGAGTTTATTCCAGCCCCAATTGTTTCCTGAGTATTTTGCCATATCTGTTTGCAAAGCAGTAACTGGCATTGTTTAGAGGAGACGAATCATTTGCCTTCCTCTAAGCAGCTTTAAAATGACAAAACAAATTTCCTGCAAGACCTTGTTTTTCTTTAAGTTTATTTCTTGCTAAAACGAAATGTCTATTCATATTTTTTAGTCATATAGGTCTTCAAACAATGCCCAATCACTGACTTCTGAAATACTACCTATAAAACACCACCAAGTTTTTCTAAATATTTGAAGTTATTCATGACATTCATCGCCAAATGATAATTGTACCTTCAGTTTCCTAGCATGTCATATATCTTTTAAAGCCATAATGCTCAGTGCTTCTATATAAATAATTGACCCTGCATGGAAACTAGCCAATTGAATATGGCAAGGTTTGGTGTTTTTCAAGTTTTAAAATAGCCACTGTATTAAGACTAAAAACAAATGAACAAACAACAAACCATGACTCAGGACAATATTAAACACCTCCTGGGCACTGTTACCTGTTAAGTATAATATAAAGAATTTATAGAATACAAATATAGGAGGTTATTCACTTACAATCTTATATCACCGCATGTTGGATAAAACACATTTTCTCAATGAAAGGATTGAGTAAAATTTGTTTTGTTTGTCTTTTTTGTAAGCAAAGTGGTTTTACATTGAGCTAGTTCCTATGTATGGGACTTACCCTATGAAACACAGCATCAATAAGGATGTAACTTGGATATATTTTTGAGTGGTGTTTGATTTTTTTTAAGTGAACTTTTATATTTGTATAAATAAAATTTAAATGTGAAGAAACTCCATAAATTAATAATAAATGTGATGAGTAATGAATAAATGCCATGAAGATATGAAAAAATAACTACTAATATCTTGCTTGCTAACTACAAGAGGTAATATTTGAGTTGCGTTTTACAGGATGAACAGGAAGTTACCAAGCATTAAGCAGAAATCTGGGGTTGGGGAGGATTGTATGCATGTTGGTTATTAATATAACTAAAAATCTCTTGTGTGAAAAAAAAAAAAAAAACCTTTGGAGTTAATTAATAGAACTAGAATGTGTGAAGCCAGTGAATTCAAGGGAAAACATCTCCAAGACATTACAGAAAAGTAGATAAAACACACCAAACTCAATTTGACACAATGGAAAAAAAGAATATGCTAGGCCAGCCAATCACACCTTGAGGAAGCTCAAAAGAGGCATTTGGAAGGAGAGAAAACAGTAAATAGCAGAGTAGATCATTAGTGGGATGGATTGTGGGCTTGGATGAAAATGTAATATTGTGCCTCAAGGTATCCAGAAACACTTAGGGTTCTGCAAGCCTATTGTTATGTAACAGAACACAAGGTTCCAAGACGACTGTTTTAGAGGGAAGATGAAAAAGAGAACAAGCATGTTTTGACCTTACTCGTGAAGTAATGCTATAGAAAAATTATTCAGAATCTAGTTTGGATTTTTCCTTTGAAGCTTTTTCCTTTCCTGGACTCTAGAGTACAAAAAATTTTCCTACCATTTTTAAGAAATAAATTTTGTTTTCATATAATTCAACCACAGAGAAGCATGACTAATAGTAGACTTGAGTGTTCATTTATATATCAACAGATTTAGCAATTATTTTAGAAAATATGAATATAGTTCTTATTTGTAAGAAAACCTGCTGTATAGTAAAACACCAAAAAACATGGCAAAATTATAATTATGATTTTTTTCAAGCCTATAAAGGTTTTTAATAGGCTTATAGCACATAATCTGTTTCTAATCATTTTTTTCTTCAAAAGCAATATGCCTAGATTCATGCATCCACAATCTTTGCATAAAATTACAAACAAAATGTTACTTTAAAAACCTAGAAAGGTATGATAACTTGTTGACATATTACAGTTAGAAGTATACCTTACTGTTTATACCCTTGATGTTAAACTAGTCATTACCTAGCCTTTATAGGCTAGGAACTTTTGTGCCTGCAGGAGAAGTTCACTGAATAAGCTTCAGTTAATTATTGAAACATAGATGAGTAAACAGCAAAATGTAGCATGTACCAAATTGCAGAATAAATGTGCCTCCTCAAGTCTTTGGTGATATTTATTATTTTTCATTTCTCAAGATACTTGATATTTTATTATATTACTAAATTATTTTTCAACAATCACCTAGATATTAGCTGTTCTTTAGCCATTTATGGCATGTTGATCCAAATCACCTAACCAACATATAATGTTGAACAATACATCTTTGCCTATTATATGCCTCCCTAGGAATCAGTTCAGTTCAGTTCAGTCACTCAGTCATGTCCAACTCTTTATGACCCCATGGACCACAGCACGCCAGGCCTCCCTGTCCATCGCCAACTTCTGGAGTTTACTCAAACTCATGTCCATTGAGTCAGTGATGCCATCCAACCATCTCATCCTCTGTCATTCCCTTCTCCTCCCACCTTCAATCTTTCCCAGCATCAGGGTCTTTTCAAATGAGTCACTTCTTCCCATCAGGTGGCCAAAGTATTGGAGTTTCAGCTTCAGCATCAGTCCTTCCAATGAACATTCAAGACTGATTTCCTTTTGGATAGACTGATTGGATCTCCTTGCAGTCCAAGGGACAGTTCAAAAACATCAGTTCTTCGGCGTTCAGCTTTCTTTATAGTTCAACTCTCACATCCATACATGATCACTGGAAAGACCATACCTTTGACTAGACAGACCTTTGTTGGCAAAATAATGTCTCTGCTTTTTAACATGCTGTCTAGGTTGGTCATAACTTTCTTCCAAGGAGTAAGCATCTTTTAAATTCATTTAGTAAATTTCATGAATCTACTAAAGATAAAACAATGACATGGTGATGATCTGCTTTGTTAACTCCTTAAAGCCCTTTCAATGTGTTTTGATATTCAAATACCTGAAAACTATTGCAGAATTAGACATTTAAATGAAATGATATTTTTCTATAGAAAAATTAATCCAGATATTATAGTTATTCTTCATTTATATGGACAACTCCTCTAACATATTTATAACATATCAGTAACAAAATATTTCATATATATATATATATATATATATATATATGTTTTTGCATAAAATTATAAAGAAATTTCTTTCATTCTCCTCAGACCTCACTCCAAATTAGCTCATTTCACTTTGGAAAACACCTTTAATTCCAACATACATTATATTTTCCTTTCTTAAATTTAAATAACAGTGTTAAATACATTTTTATGCACTGTCTCAGGATTTTGAGTTTGGAAGAAATGAATATAAGGTATCTCACAGAAGGTGTCCCTAATAGTTTCTGTAGTCAGAATTTCAATTAAAGTGGAAAGAGTTTTGAAGCATAATCATGCCTGTACACCATTCTTCATTCAACCGATAAGACCCTGACACATAGTTTTAGATGGCTTAGTTCAGTTTAGAACCAGTAGTTTGCCATGAAGGAGGAAACCCACTTCATTATTTCCCCTGGAGGGGAGGCATGACAATCCACTCCAGGATTCTTGCTTGGAGAATCCCATGGACAGAGAAGCCTGGGGCTATGGTTCATAGGGTCACAAAGAGTCAGACACAACTGAAGTGACTTAGCACGAATGCATACATGCATTGTCTGCCATGATGTTTGCCATTAAAGGAAATGTGGTAGAAACATAATTTAGCTAATGTGTGCTAAGTCACTTTAGTCGTGTCTGACTCTTTGTGACCCTATGGACTGTAGTCCACCAGGCTTCTTTGTCCATGGGATTCTCCAGGCAAGAATACTGGAGAGGGTTGCTATTTCCTCCTCCAGGGAATCTTCCTGGCCCAAGGATCAAACCTGGGTCTCTGCATTGCAGGCAAATTCTTTAATAATTGAACCATGGGGTTCCCTGTTAATATACTTTAATAGTTTAAGTTTGACTTAATATTCAATAGTGTGCTTCCTAAATTAACAGAAGCATTGGAAAAAATTGAAAAATTTCAACATAGTAACCCCACTCTATATTTTGAATCTACCTGAATTTTTTAACCTAGTTTTTACTTTATATTGGAATGTAGTTAATTTAAAATGTTGTCCTAGTTTCAGGTATACAGCAAAATGATTTAGTTATACCTGTACATATATCCATTCTTTTCCAGATTCTTTGCCCACATAGATTATTACAAAATACTGAGTATAGAGTTCCCTGTGCTATACAGTTAAAGTCCTTGGTGATTATCTATTTTATATATAGTAGTGTATACATGTTAATTCTATCCTAATTTACCTCTCACTCTCCCTTTCCCCTTTGGTAACCATAAATTTGTTTTCTAAATCTGTGAGTCTATTTCTGTTTTGTAAATAAGTTCATTTGTATCATCTTTTTAGACTCCCCATATAAATATCATGGGATATTTGTCTTTCTCAGTTTGACTTACTTCACTTACTATGATCATCTCCAGGTTCATCCATGTTGCTACAAATGGCATTATTTCATTCTTTTTTATGACCGAGTAATATTCCAAGGTGTATATATATATATATATATATATATATACACCTTTATATATATACATCTTTATCCATTCCTCTGCTGATGAACATTTAGGTTGCTTGCATGTCTTGGCTATTGTAAATAGTGCTACAGTGAATGTCGGGGTGTGTGTACCTTTCAAAATATGGTTTTCTCCAGTTATACGCCCAGCAATGGGATTGCTGGATCAAATGGCAGTTCTATTTTTAGTTTTTTAAGGAACCTCCATACTGTTCTGCATACTGACTATACCAGTTTACCTTCACAACAACAGTGTAGGAGGGTTCCCTTTTCTCGACACCCTCTCCAGCATTTATTGTTTGTAGACATGAAACCAGTGATCATTTATCCCAGAGTACAAGGTCATAGGCCCTGGAGAGAGGAATGGCAACTCACTCCAGCATTCTTGCCTGGAGACCCTCATGGACAGAGGAGCCTGGTGGGCTACAGTCCATGAGGTCGCAAAGAGTTGGAAACAGACTGAGCGACTAAGCATACAAGGTCATAGGAAACAAATGCAGTTTAGCTGTGTGCCTAAGCCAAATTCAAGATGATAGCCTATCAGAGAATGATAAGATGAAAAAGAATATTAAAGATTTAATATCTTATCAACTTCCAGAGTGTTTGTATGGCAGAATAGAAGAGCAAGGCTAAGATGGCAACCAATTCTGCAGCTGTGAATGACAGTCATATCAGTTCAGTTCATTCGCTCAGTCGTGTCTGACTCTTTGCAACCCCATGGACTGCAGCATGCCAGGCCTCCCTGACCATCACCAACTCCCGGAGTTTACTCAAATTCAGGTGCACTGAGTCAGTGATGCCATCCAGCCATCTCATCCTTTGTTGTCCCCTTCTCCTGCCTTCAATCTTTCCCAGCATCAGGATCTTTCCCAATGAGTCGGCTCCTTGCATCAAGTGGCCAAAGGATTGGAGTTTCAGTTTCAACATCAGTCCTTCCAATGAATACTCAGGATTGATTCCCTTTAGGATTGACTGGTTGGATCTCCTTGCAGTCCAAGGGACTCTCAAGAGTCTTCTCCAACACCACAGTTCAAAAGCATCAGTTCTTCAGTGCTCATTTTTCTTTATAGTCCAACTCTCACATCCATACATGACTACTGAAAAATACCATAGCCTTGACTAGATGGACCTTTGTTGGCAATGTCTCTGCTTTTTAACATGCTGTCTAATTTGGTCATAATTTTCCTTCCAAGGACTAAGCATCTTTTAATTTAATGGCTACGGTCAAAGTCTGGAGTGATTTTGGAGCCACAAAAAAATAAAGTCTGCTACTGTTTCCACTGTTTCTCCATCTATTTGCCATGAAGTGATGGGACTGGATACCGTGATCTTAGTTTTCTGAATGTTGAGCTTCATGTCAAGTTTTTCAGTCTCCTCTTTCACTTTCATCAAGAGGCTCTTTAGTTATTCTTCACTTTCTGACATAAGGGTGCTGTTATCTGCATATCTGAGGTTATTGGTATTTCTCCAAGCAATCTTGATTCCAGCTTGTGCTTCCTCCAACCCAGTGTTTCTTATGATGTACTCTGCATAAAAGTTAAATAAGCATGCTAACAACATACAGCCTTGACATACTCCTTTTCCTATTTGGAACCAGTCTGTTGTTCCATGTCCAGTTCTAACTGTTGATTCCTGCATATGGGTTTCTCAAGAGGCAGGTCAAGTGGTCTTGTATGCCCATCTTTTTCAGAATTTTCCACAGTTTACTGTGATGCACAAAATCAAAGACCTTGGCATAGTCAATACAACAGAAATAGATGTTTCTCTGGAACTCTCTTGCTTTTTCAATGATCCAGTGGATGTTGGCAATGTGATCTCTGGTTCCTCTGCCTTTTCAAAAACCAGCTTGAACATCTGGAGTTCACGGTTCACGGATTGTTGAAGCTTGACATGGAGACTTTTGAGCATTACTTTACTAAGCATGTGAGATGAGTGTAATTGTGTGGTAGTTTGAGCATTCTTTGGCATTGCGTTTCTTAGGGATTGAAATGGAAATGGACTTTTTCCAGTCCTGTGGCCACTGCTGAGTTTTCCAAATTTGCTGGCATATTGAGTGCAGCACTTTCACAGCATCATCTTTTAGGATTTGAAATAGCTCAATTGGAATTCCATCACCTCCACTAGCTTTGTTCATAGTGTTACTTCCTAAGGCCCACTTGACTTCCCATTCCAGGATGTCTGACTCTAGGTGAGTGATCACACCATCATGATTATCTGGGTCATAAAGATCTTTTTTGTACAGTTCTGTGTTTTCTTGCCACCTCTTCTTAATATCTTCTGCTTCTGTTAGGTCCATACGATTTCTGTCCTTTATTGAGCCCATTTTTGCATGAAATCTTCCCTTGGTATCTCTGATTTTCTTGAAGAGATCTCTCATCTTTCCCATTCTATTCTTTTCCTCTATTTCTTTGCACTAATCACTGAGGAAGGCTTTCTTATCTCTCCTTGCTATTCTTTGGAACTCTCTATTCTAATGGGTATATCTTTCCTTTTCTCCTTTGCTTTTTGCTTCTCTTCTTTTCACAGCTATTTATAAGGCCTCTTCAGGTACCCATTTTGCTTTTTTGCATTTCTTTTTCTTGGGAATGGTCTTGTTCCCTGTCTCCTATACAATGTCACAAACCTCCATCCATAGTTCATCAGGCACTATCAGATTTAGTTCCTTAAATCTATTTCTTACTTCCACTGTATAATCATTAGGGATTTGATTTATGTCATACCAGAATAGTCTAGTGGTTTTCCCTACTTTCTTCAATTTAAGTCTGAATTTGGCAATAAGGAGTTCATGATCTGAGCCACAGTCAGCTCCCGGTCTTGTTTTTGCTGACTGTATAGAGCTTCTCCATCTTTGGCTGCAAGGAATATAATCAACCTGATTTCAGTGTTGACCATCTGGTGATGTCCATGTGTAGAGTTTTCTCTTGTGTTGTTGGAAGAGGGTGTTTGCTATGACCAGTGTGTTCTCTTGACAAAACTCTATTAGCCTTTGGCCTGCTTCATTCTGTACTCCAAGGCCAAATTTGCCTGTTACTCCAGGTGTTTCTTGACATTCTACTTTTGCATTCCAGTCCCCTATAATGAAAAGGACATCTCTTTTGAGTCTTAGTTCTAGAAGGTCTTGTAGGTCTCATAGAACTGTTCAACTTCAGCTTCTTCAGTATTACTGGTCGGGGCATTGACTTGGATTACTGTGATATTGAATGGTTTGCCTTGGAAACGAACAGAGATCATTCTGTCATTGTTGAGATTGCATCCAAGTACTGCATTTCAGACTCTTTTGTTGACTATGATGACTACTCCATTTCTTCTAAGGGGTTCTTGCCCACAGTAGTAGATATAATGGTCATCTGAGTTAAATTCACCCATTCCAGTCCATTTTAGTTCACTGATTCCTAAAATGTCAACATTCACCCTTGGCATCTCCTGTTTGACTACTTCCAATTTACCTTGATTCATGGACCTAACATTCCAGGTTCCTATGCAATATTACTCTTTACAGCATCAGAGCTTGCTTCCATCACTAGTCACATCCACAACTGGGTATGGTTTTTTCTTTGGCTCTATCTCTTCATTCTTTCTGGAGTTGTTTCTCCACTGATCTCCAGTAGCATACTGAGCACCTACCGACCTGGGAAGTACATCTTTCAGTGTCCTATCATTTTGCCTTTTCATACTGTTCATGGGTTTCTCAAGGCAAGAATACTGAAGTGGTTTGCCATTCCCTTCTCCAGCGGACCACATTTTGTCAGACTCTCCACCATGACCCATCTTATGGGTAGGAATAAACCTTAAAACAAAACACACATATACATACAAGCACATCACATAAGATCCAATGTACCTGCTCATCTCAAAGGAAAGTAACAGAGAACTCCAAGAGAAGAGACTCTTCTAAGGGCAGAGTATCCAGTAGAGGTAAGAAGATAATGATCAGAAAACGATGTCTAAATCCAAGCCGCATGCTGATTCTGCAAATTCCTCAACC
Organism: Cervus canadensis; assembly: GCF_019320065.1. NCBI lineage: Eukaryota > Metazoa > Chordata > Mammalia > Artiodactyla > Cervidae > Cervus > Cervus canadensis. The sequence goes on along the minus strand of NC_057388.1, from coordinate 38,732,488 downwards.
TTTCTCTAGCACTAAACTTCAATTACTAGCTGGTGCAGAATGAATTCCCCCATGTCAAAGTAGATTAATAATTAAAATGAAACTAACATGAGACAATTGCTGGTTCTCTACCAGCATCCATTTCCCTATTTCCAAATGCTACCCAGCAATTTTCCTAAGTAACCTTAGCCTATGCATCTCCCATATTAGTGGAAGTCTGTATTACCTTATCAGTGATAGGTTCAGTGAATCTGTCATATGTAGTTATCACCTTCTCCTACAATCACCAGTGGGTTCAGCAATGGCATGTGACACAATTTAAATCAATGATATGCAAACAGAGGTTTGGTAGGAGTATTGGAGGAATTATTATCTTTCTCCTGAGAGGCTGCTGCTAAAAGAGAAAAGAGCTGTTTCTCTTCCTCTGGACATTATAATTTTATATAGATGTGAAGCCTGGAACTCTTATAGCCATTTCCAGGCACAAGGATAAAGGGTGATAAATGGGAAAACTGTGATTTTACTAATACTGAAGCATGTTCTACATCTGCCTTTCTACTTATATCAGCAATTTCTAGTGGAGAGTATTTCAGGAAAAATAGCAATGATGAATATAGCCTCTTTCGACAGTAAAAATTAATAATGAATTCCAGCCAAAAAGAAAGGAAGGAAGAAAAAAGAAAAAAAATCATTGAATAAGAATTTAATTCTTTCAAGTATAGACATAGAACCAAAATAGTAGAAAGGCAAACAGTAAGAATAAGAATGTTACAGAAAGACAAAAGAAGCATTCAAGTGACTTCCCTGGTGGTCCAGTGCATAAGACTTCACCTTCCAATGCAGGGATTGTGGGTTCGATCCCTGGTTGTGGAGCTAGAATCCCATATAGCTTGCAGCCAAAAAACCAAAGCAAAGAACAGAAGCAACATTGTGGCAAACTAATTAAAGAGTTTTTTAAAATAGAAGCATTCAAAAATTCTAATAAAAATATGAAAACAGACCACAGATCAAGTATATCTGTCATTACAATCAAGTAATAAACATTGAATCAGATAGCAAAAACAAATTTTATACACTGAAAAGTAATAATTTACCTTTTCTTCAAGCATGCAGGCATGTTAACAGAAAGTGACCACATTTTAAGGCAGGAAGGAAATCTTAACTAATTTCAAAAAGTTTACATGTCATTTGTGGTTAAAATAAGCTAAAACTAGAAATTAAAATAAAAAATACAAGTACTAAAACACTCAGACTTCCCTGGCAATCCTAAAACTCCCTGATTAAATCCAGTGCTCTGTGACAACCTAGAGGGGCGGTATAGGGTGGGAAGTGGTATGTCCCCCCCCTCTCTTGAATTTCAAGAGGGAAATGGCTGATTCATGTTAATATATGGCAGAAACCAAGATAGTATTGTAAAGCAATTCTCCTCCAATTGAAGAAAAAAGAACTCCCTGCTTCCTCTGCAGAGAGCACAGGTTCGATTCCTTGTCAAGGAACTAAGATTCCATGTAATGCTCAGAGCAGCCAAAGAATAAATAAAAATAAAAAAGGAATTATATGCTTTGAAAGCGTGAATTATATATTATGTGGATTGCATCTCAATAAAGCTTATTTTAAATTCAGTATTAAATAAGCAAACAGAAAATAAAGATGTTTCAAATAGAAACAAAAGGCATAATAAAAATAATTATAAGGAATATACTGTATATTAGAACTTGTGGCATGTAGTTTAAAAGGGTCATAAGAAAACTAACAAAGAATATGAAAATAATTGATCTGACTATTTAATAGAAGTAGTTAGAAAATTACTCTAAGGAAAGGTATCAGAAGGATTTAACAGTGACAAGGAATTGAAAATTAGAAAGCAGGAAATTAGTAGAACCAATAAATAAAAATAAAACCATTTATTAAGTAAACTAATGAAATAAATTAACCTCTAAATAATGTAATATTTTAAAAATCATATATAGAAGCACAAATAAACACTAAGGGAATAACCATATATATATAACATTTAAAATAATAAGGATACTTTGGTCCTGTTACAAAAACTATACAAAAGAAGTGAAAAACTGTATGAAATTGATAATTTTTCAAGAAACAAAAATGACCAAAATTCACCCCTAAGATGTTAAAAACTTCAAATAGATCAAGGGCTATTAAATGAATCACACACTAAGTCCCCCAAAATGGACTAGGTAGGTAAATTGTACTAGATAGGTAAATTATATTGATCCTTCAGAAAATAGATTTTGCAGTGTTATTTAAACTGTCCCAAAGAAGGAAGAGAAAAAGTTCATTATTTAACTTATATTTACCTAGCCATCAGGATGGACTTCCCTGGTGGCTCAGTGGTAAGGAATCCACCTGCCAATGCAGAAGATGTGGGTTCGATCTCTCGGTCAGGAAGATCCCCTGGAGGAGAGAATGGCAACCCACTCCAGTATTTTGTCTGGGAAATCTCCTGGGTAGAGAAGCCCAGCAGGCGACAGCCCATGGGGTTGCAAAAGAAGTCAGACCCAACTTAGCAACTCCACAACAACAACAACAGGTGATCATGATATTAATACCAAAACCAAGATTTCCCTCAAAACCCAATTTGGGGTCAATTTCAACACATAACTGATCAGGACTACAAAAATTAACGTTCACACTCTGGCATCTTTAATTTTAGCCTGGAAAGATTCTAAAGTAGAACTAATGTCCACCAAAGCCATAGAAAACCTCAGTATGTTATAACTTTAATCAGATCATCTTTGTGAACCCAAGCTGATAAATTAGTTACAACATTAAGTGTGGATTAAGAGTCACTGAACACATGCCATTTTTTTAATCAATTGATTAAAAATATGATCACAGACCAGAAACTATAGGGTCTGAATATCTGGAATATCTTTAATTTTTAAAAACAATTTGCTCCAAAGCTGAAAGAAGTGAAATCATTAAAAATGTGTTGGTTTTTATTTACAATGAAATTATTCTCTACTCTTTTAAAGGACAAAGATTTTCAGATTAGTGTAAGAAAAATATCCATCAGGGACATATATATGTTTTTGATGTGATTGAAAAAAAGTTTTTTAACCTAAAATCTAACTTGAGAAGTTAAAAAAGAACAGCAGAAGATGCAGGGGACCTTCCCGACCCAGGGAAGACAGACGCTTTACCACCTGAGCCACCAGGGAAGCACCTAAATGGACTGAGCGCTAGTTAACAGTTGAAAATTGTATTAAGGATTTAAGAGCAACACCCATATACTTGCAGTGCGTAATAGGTACTAAGTTGCCTCAGTCTTGTCCGACTCTTTGCAAACCCATGGACTGTATGTAGCTCGCCGGGCTCCTCTGCCCATGGGATTCTTCGGGCAAGAATACTGGCGTGGATAGTTGAGCCCTCCTGCTTCCTGACCTGGGGACAGAGCCTGCAGTCACATCTCCTGCATTGGCAGACGGATTCTTCACCACTAGAGCCTGCCTGGGAAGCCCAATGAAAGGGAAAGTGTTAGTCGCTCAGTCGTGTCCCACTCTTCGCAACCCCATGGACTGCAGACCACCAACTTTCTTGGTCCGTGGTATTCTCCAGGCAAGAATACTGGAGTGGGTTGCCATTCCCTTCTCCAGGGGAATCTTCCCCACCCAGGGATCAAACCCGGGTCTCCTGCATAGCAGGAGAATTATTTACCATCTGAGCCACCGAAGCCTGATAGACATGATTAAAACAAAAAGAAGAAATGTAGACACAAAATTGGTGTAAAAAAGAAAATACTACAGAAAACTCCTAGGTTACAGTTTTATTAGATGAAGTTGTTCTGAGACTAAAATTATTATGAGAGAACAAAAGAAAGGGTAACGACCTAATACTACAAAGTAAGAAACTGTAATATTTTATGTATGATAAAATTATTTCAAAATATGTTAAAAGTACTACCAGGAAAAACTGAGACATTCATAGTAGCACATTTTAATGAACTTTTAAGAAACAGATGGCTAAATCTGTTTTTAGAATTATCAACAAAGATAGAAAATATTTAAACAGTTAAACTTTATCTAATGGCTACATATCAATTATGCATAAGATTGAAAAATATGCATCAGGGACATATATAATTATGTTTGTAATGTGACTGAAAAAAAATTTTTTAACCTAAAATCTAACTCAAGAAGTTAGAAGAAGAACAGCAGAACTAGCCTAAAAGAAGTAGGAAGAAGGAAATAAAAAAGATAAATATAGTGGCACTCCCCAGGTGGTCCAGTGGTTTAAGACTGTGCTTCTAATGCAAGGAGCAGGGAACTAAGATCCAACATGCTGCACAATGCAACCAAAGGAAAAAAGAAATATATATATATATATATGGTAATTAATTCTGAAAATATAAAAATAAGCAAAAATGCTAATAGGTGATACTTCAAAATGACTAATGAATTTAATAAATATCTCAAAACAGATTAGAAAAAATGATAAACTATATAATATATTAATGCTGAACAAGTGGAACAATATACTAGTAATAAATAAGAAATAAATATTTAATATTTTACCAATAAATAAATAAATTAGAGAAACAATAAGAAAGCAGTGGATTAGAAATACATTATAGGTAACGTAAGTTATATCAAATATTTAAGAAATGATTAACTACAGCCTTATACAAACTCAGAGAATTGAAGAATTATCTCTAAATAGTTTTGTAAAGTGTGATAAATTAAATTCTAAAATAGCTTCCCAAATATCCCAGGCTCTAATCTCTAAAAACTGAGATGTAATTACAATACTGCTTGCCCTTAAAATAGGATCACTGTTTTGAATTATTCAGATGGGCCCATATCATCACATAAGCTCTCAAATACAGAAGTGAAAGTCAGGGAGAGCCAATAGAAGAAAGTCTGATCTGAAGCACTTGAAGGATTTAGCGAGATTTTTGCCAGGTTTGAAGATGCAGGAGACCATGAATCAAACAAGCAATGAGAATGGGTCTTTGCTCACAGCCAGGAAGAAAATGGGGGCTTTAGTCTTACAATCACCTGAATTAGCCTGAAAGTGAATTCTATTCCAGAACCTCCAGATAAAAGCCCAGGCTGATTTTTCATCCAGTGAAAACCAGGGCAGAGAATCCAGTACTATCATTCCTAAATTTCTGATCTATAGACTGTGAGATAATAAATTTGTATTGTTTTAAGCTCGGATCTAGGCCTACCCTGAGGCAAAGCCATGAAAAAATTATAAAACAAAGGAGAAATTCACACCCAGATGGATTGTTTCTCCAAGTTTGGGTTCCCCTTCCCAGTCTGCCTGATTTTGTTTATTGTTCAGAGTCCTCGGGTAGTTGTTTTCTGTATTTTATATAGAATTTTTCATTATAATCAGTGGGGAGCACAGGATCTAGTAGACTAAGTCTGTCTTAGTCATAACTGAAAACCATTCTGTCTATTCTTATTAAATGCCTATTGGACTTTCTCATTAAATTTTTAATATATCTTAATTTCTTTTCAATGTTTCCCATATCCTTATTTTTCTAAATTGCAAATTCTGGTTAATTTATTCAGATATTTCTTTAGGTCATAAATTTCCTCTTTTTAACCCATTCTTTAGATTTAAAATGTCACCAGTAATGTTTTGCATTTCTAAAATATATTTATTTTTTAACTACCTGTTCATACCTGATTTTATTCTAATCTCTCAGGCTCCATCTTTTGTTTATTTAACCATTCTTACTTATTTGTTCTGTATTCTATAGCTGTCAATTCTAATACACATACTATGCGAGTACCTAGATCTGGTACTTATTATTTCTCTTCTGCCTCCTCACATGGTTGGTGACTTTTGATTATGAGTTCATTGGCTGATCTGACCTACAAGAAGTCTTGATTGAGAAGATTTTTGCTCCTGGAAGGAATGAGGGAATGGGACCAACCTGGGATGGCTATGCTGCTCCCCAAAAGTCTTACCTCAATATGAAAAGAAAATTTTTTCATTTACTATTTATTGCCCTAGTTCCAACATCTGGTTCAGTGTTGATATTAGCTTTCAACTTCATGGAATCTTTGCTTTTCTAATCTACTTATTGCTCCCAGCATGAGCCCCAGATCACAGATTTCTTTTTCTTCTTCTTCTTTTTTTTTGCCATTTTTCTTTTTGTTTGTTTGTTTTACCAGGAAGAGACATTCTTGAAGAAATTCAGCAATCCATTAAAAGTGACTATCATATCAAAAAATTTAATTTTTTCATTATAGAAAATTTTCTCTGAGTAATTCATGTCATGTTGCAGGAAGCTGAGTTTTATCCAAGTTCTCTCTATCTTCCATAATTTTTCATCTGTCATTTCTTCTCTTATTTTTTATGTCTATTGAATTTATACTTTTTATTTTCTTTGTTGTTCAGTCAGACAGACTCTTTGTGATCCCATGGACTGCAGCATGCCAAGCTCCTCTATCCTCCACTACCTCCTAGAACTTGCTCAAATTCATGTCCATTGAGTCAGTGATGCTAACTAACCACCTCATGCTCTGCCACCCCCTAATCCTTTTGACTTCAATCTTTCCCAGCATCAGGATCTTTTCCACTCAGTTGCCTCTTCTCATCAGGTGGCCAAGGTATTGGAGCTTCAGCTTCAGCATCAGTCCTTCCAGTGAATATTCAAGGTTGATTTCCTTTAGGATTGACTGGTTGGATCTCCTTGTAGTCCAAGGGACTCTCAAGAGTCTTCTCTAACAACACAATTAAAAAGCATCAATTCTTCAGCACTCAGCATTTTTTGTGGTACAACTCATACTCATACTCATACATGACTACTGGAAAAACCATAGCTTTGACTATATGGACCTTTATTGGCAAAATGATGTCTCTGTTTTATAATATGCTGTCTAGGTTTGTCATAGTTTTCCTTCCAAGGAGCAAGCGTCTTTTAATTTCATGGCTGCAGTAGATTTTGGAACCCAAGAAAATAAAATCTGTCACTGCTTCTACTTTTTCTGCTTCTGTTTGCCAAGAAGTGATGGGACTAGATGCCAAGATCTTAGTTTTTTGCTGAGTTTTAAGCCAGCTTTTTCACTCTCCTCTTTCACCCTCATCAAGAGGCTCTTTGGTTCCTCTTCAGTTTCTGTCATTAGAGTGGTATCATCTGCATAACTGAGATTGTTGATATTTCTCCTGGCAGTCTTGATTCCAGCTTGTGTTTCATCCAACCTGGCTTTTCATATGGATGGTGCTAGTGGTAAACGAATCTTCCTGCCAATGCAGGGGACTCAAGAGATGTGGGTTTCATCCCTGGATTAGGAAGATCCCCTGGAGAAGAAAATGGCAACCCACTCCAATATTCTTGCCTGGAAAATTCCATGAACAGAGGAGTCTGGTGGGCTACAGTCCATGGGGTTGCAAAGAGTTGGGCACAATTGAATACTCTGCATAGAAGTTAAATAAGCAGGATGACAATATACAGCCTTGTCATACTCCTTTCCCAATTTTGAACCAGTCTGTTGTTCCATGTCAGTTCTAACTGTTGCTTCTTGACCCACATACAGGTTTCTCAGGAGACAGATAAGGTGGTCTGGTTTTCCCATGTCTTTAAGAATTTTCCAGTTTACTGTGATCCACAGTCAAAAGCTTTCTTATAGACAATGAAACAGAGTAGATGTTTTTCTGGAATTCCCTTGCTTTCTCTGTGATCCAACAAATGTTGGCAATTTGATCTCTGGTTATTCCTCCTTTGAGGCTTCCCTCGTGGCTCAATGGTAAAGAATCTGCCTGCAATGCAGGAAATGCAAGAAACAGTCATTCATTCCCTGGGTCAGGAAGACCTCCTGCAGAATTCTTGCCTCCAGTATTCTTGCCTGGAGAATCCCATGGACAGAGGAACCTGGCAGGCTATAGTCCATAAGATCGCAAAGAGTTGGACATGACTGAAGTGACTGAACACACAACACACACACACACTCTGCCTTTTCTAAACCCAGCTTGCACATCTGGAAGTTCTTGGTTCATGTACTGCTGAAGCCTAGCTTGACCTGAAGAATTTTGAGCATTATCTTGCTAGTGTGTGAAATGAGCACAATTGTAAGTTAGTTTGAACATTTCTTGGCATTGCCCTTCTTTGGGATTGGAATGAAAACTGACCTTTTCCAGTCCTGTGGCCATTGCTGAGTTTTCTAAATTGGCTGACATATTGAGTGCAGCACTTTAATAGCATCATCTTCTAGGATTTGAAATCACTCAGCTGGAATTCCATCACCTCCACTATCTTTGTTCACAGTAATGCTTTCTAAGACCCACTTGACTTCACACTCCAGGATGTCTGTCTCTAGGTTTATTTCCTTTACTCTTATTTAAAAATTGCTGTAGTAGGGCAGTGATAAATGAAAAAAAAAATCATTCTGCTATTTTTAACAGGAGGCTTGTTTTCTTTCTCATATTAATTTTTAGAAATTCTACAAGTGCACACACATGCACACACTTTCACACAAATAATTGCATATGCTTTATTTTAAGCATAACTTTAATCATGAGTATTTCCTGTTATTAAAATTATTTGTAAACCTAAGACTAATAATGGTGCAAAATTCATTTTAGAGCATCATACATATTATTGTTGGATACTTAAGATTTTTTCCCTCATTAAGTAGTATTTACTACAATAAATACAATGAATACTTTTAAGCAATAATCTTTGTGATTATTACTTATTAATTTTTATTACAGAATTCTCAATTATTTTCAAAAATGGTTGAAAAAATTCATATTTCTACTAATGGTAACAGCTCTTTCACTGTATTCTCCCTAGCATTTAGTTTTATTATTAAAAAAGTATATCTGATAGATTTTTATACATATATACATATACATACATAATATACACATGCTTATGTGTGCATACATTATTTTATATTTCATTGCTTATGTTTCAGAATTTTTCTGGACTTTTTGATTTCTATGTAAATTATTTATTCACATGTTGAGTATCACAATTTCAATTTCTCACCATACGTACAGATAGAGTGAGTTAGAAATATATAATATTGCACACAATGACTCTTTGAAAGTAAAAATCTTTTGGAAATATTATTAATAAACCAAACTGAAAATTTTCATTTGGCATCTGCTTTGGGCCATAGAAACCTACATGTAAAATATATTCTTTCTGCTTTCAAATGTTGTAAAATACATCAGGGGCTAAACATAACAATAAAGCATATGTGTCCAAATCATTATGGAACACAGAGATACGAGTGCCTAACTGAGACCCTGGAGTTTAAGAAAAGCTTTGAGCAAAATAGAACATTTATTTATTCTGAGTTTATAAGATTCATTTTAGACTATGTGAGTTTTAAAAGACTAATTTGAGGCCAATACTTATTTTTAGAAACAGACAAAACTAGCTGCATATAACCTTCTTACTTTCAGCTCATATATGCTCACTATGCCATGCAATCAAAAATGGGGATACAATTTCAAGTCAAACTAATTGATTTTTTTAACCTAATGTGTAAACTGTTGTTGCTCATACCCATTCATTTCTGTGGACAATCACAGAAAAGTGCATATGCAAGGTAAAAGAATGACTCATCCGAAAAAAAAATTCTTATAAAAATTTTAGCTCCTTCACAGAATATCACAGTGCTGAATACTAAATAAAATTGATTTCTAGACATAACTCAGCTATTTAGTGGGTTTGGGTTTATGTTTGTTTGTACATCTAATATATATATTATGTGTGTGTGTGTATATATATATATACATAATACTATCTTACATTGCTTTACCATAAATCTCTTTTGATAACTAATTTGTGTTCCTGAGCATTTGCTTTCTCCAAGGGAACAATTTCCAAGAGTTGTGCTGACTTAGTAGATTTGAAGCTTCCTGTTTCTTTCTAGGGAAGCCTTGATTCTGGTCTCTTTATTGTTTATGATCTCAATAGGGCCACAGAGCAGCACTGAATAGCTGTGGCTGTGAATGCACGTCCCATGTGATCTCGAGTTTATAGCTAAACTCTTATTTGTGTAGAGCAGCAGCCAAATTCAGCCTTTTCTTTGCCCATTTTCACTCAGTCAGGGTAATTTCATAAAATATAATCTTAGTAGAACTTGGTTAGGCACAGCTTTTAAAGACCACTAAAAGCAGAAGCCAGTTTAGAAAAAGGCATTTCTTGTCTTATGGTGACTTCTGATTTAAGAGATGAAGAAACTATAAAGAATATTCTGAACTAATGTTTGTATCCTCTTAGTGTGAATCCATTTAGACCACACATATTAATGTGAAATTTACCTACATAGAGCCAGAAATGGATTTCTGACAGAAGTATTCATTCAGCCAGTAAATGTTCTGAGCATTCCCAATGTGTTGGACAGCATGGTGGGTGAGGGAGATACAATATTTAAGGAGACAGACACAGTCCCAAATCTCATGGCTAGTCAGGTTTGGGAAGTGGACAGGCAGCAAACAAACAGAAAATGATACAGATATAAACAAACAAACAGAATAATGATACATGATATAAAGAAAATGAACAGTTTTCTGTGATAGTAAGTATAGGGAGAATTAGTTTGGATATATCTGATAAAAACAATTACTTAGGCTGATGTAAAACTTATGATGTTATAGTGAAGAGTGGAGTGGAGAAGAGTTATCTTAGTAAGAACATGTTCAAAGGCCCTGGGGTTGAATATAGGATATGAGATCTGTATGCCTGACTAATGGTAATCATGGGGAAATAGGAGAAAAAGAAGAGAATGGAGAAATAACTTTTATTCTGTTGGAGGTGGGGGCATCATGTGCTTTGTAGACCTCAATAGGGTTGTAGAATTTATTCTAAATGCTAGGAAAGCTACTGAAAGATTTAAGGCAGAGAAATGAAATGATCAAATTTGTGTTTTAAAAACATCACTGTGATCACTATGTGGAAATTAATTGAATTGATTAGTAATGTCAATTGGGGAAAAAGTCAGAACTGATTGCTTACACTAGAATGTAGTGATAGATATGAAGAGAAGTGGATAGATTTGAAATATATCTTGACACTGTTAATTAACAGGCATCATGGCTTTGGATTGAGAGATGACCATGAAGATGGTGTGAGAATAATTGAGAATGAATCCCAAGCTTGCAGCATGAAAAGCTATGGAAATGATACTGTCATTCTTGGGAAAGAATAGCCTTGAGAGGAAAATGTTTAAATAAGGGAATTACAGGTATAAATAAAAAGTTTGGTTCTGGATATCTTATATTTAAGATATTTATAAAACATCTAAATAGGACTGTTTGGATAATCAGAGAACATATGGATATTGAGTCCTAAAGAAAGTGATACATTGCAGATGTGAATTTGTACTTGAAGCTATGGAAATGAGTATGATCACTAAGGTAGAATTTAAACTAAGAACCTAGAGTTTTGGATGGAAAATTTGCCCAGATGTCTCAAAGACTGTTGACAAGTTTCCACTGGACTTGGAGATCACTGATGATCTTGACAACAGCAATTTTAGAGGATAAATGATGGCCAAAGCAAGATAGAAGTCAGTTGCAAAGTGAATGGTAGCTCAACGAATGGATTCACAACTCTTGAGAACTTTGTTCTGTGAATGGTGATCTGACAGAAGGGACAAGAGTGGGAGTCTACAGGATCTTGTTTTTAAAATGGAAGCTACTAAAGTACATTTATAGGCTATTTGTAAAATTCTAGTATATTTAGTGACATCGGTGTTGCAGGAAAGAGAATGGATCACTGAATGAGCAAAGTCCTTTAAAAGTGAGAGAGGAGATGTCTCTGGTGGTCCAGTGGTTGAAAATCTTCTTTGCAATGCAGGGAACACTGATTTGTTCCCTGGTCCAGGAAGATCCCAAGTGCTGTGGAACAACTAAGTCTGTGCACCACAACTGCTGAGTCCACACACTGCAACTACTGAAGTCTGCGTGCATAGAGGCCATGCTCTGCAACAGGAGAAGCCACCGCAGTAAGAAGCCCATGCACCATAACAAAGAGTAGCCCCTGCTCACCACAACTAGAGAAAGCCCACAGGAGCCACCGAGACCCAGCACTGCCAAAAAATCAAATCAGTAAATAAACCTTTTCTTAAAAAGTGAGAAAGAATAGGAATCAGAGCAAAAATAGAAACAGATTTTTTCAGTAGAGGATGAACACTTTCTTCACTGCATCAAAAAAAAAGGAAGATCAAACAAACAAAACCCAGTATCTATAAAGGGGGGTAAATGAAATATGATACAAATTAAGACATTTTGAAAAAGAATTGGCAAAATGTATTGGCAAATGCTAAAGAAAATATCACTGGAGAAGATAAGCAAACAAAAGTATATCTTATTCTGGTAGTATTGCAAGTGATGAGGAGAGATGACAAATCAAGTTCAGACACTCATCTCTGGGATGTAAGGTGGAGGCACCTTGTATTTCCTAAATTGTTGTTATTGTTCAGTAGCTAAGTTCTGTCAGACTCTTTGTGACCCCATGGACTGCAGCACACGAGGCTCCCCTGTTTTTCACTATCTCCCAGAGTTTGCTCAGATTCATGTCCATTGAGTTGGTGATACTATCTAACCATCCCATCCTCCACCACCTCCTTCTCCTGTCGCCTTCAATCTTTTCCAGCATCAGGGTCTTTTCCAATGAGTCAGCTCTTTACATCAAGTTGCCAAACTATTGAAGCTTCAGCTTCAGCATCACTCCTTCCGTGAATATGGAATATTCCAATGAATATTCAAGACTAATTTCCTTCAAAATTGACTGGTTTGATCACCTGAAGTCCAGGGGACTTTCAAGAGTCTTCTCCAACATCACAATTCAAAAGCATCAGTTCTTTGGCACTCAGCCTTCTATATGGTCCCACTCTCACATCTGTACATGACTACTGGCAAAAAACATAGCTTTGACTATATGGACCTTTGTCGGCAAAGTGATGTCTCTGCTTTTTAATATGCTACTTAGGTTTGTCATAGCTTTCCTTCCAAGGAACATCTTTTGATTTCATGGCTCAGTTACTGTCCACAGTGATTTTGGAGCCCAAGAAAATAAAATATGTTACTGCTTCCATTTTTTTCCTTCTGTTTGACATGAAGTGATGGGACTGGATGCAATGATCTTAAGTTTTTGAAAGTCAAGTTCCAAGCCAACTTTTTCACTCTCCTCTTTCACCCTCAAGAGTCTCTTTAGTTCCTCTTCACTTTCTGCCATTAGAGTGGCATTCTCTGCCTATCTGAGGTTGTTGATATTTCTTCCTGCAATCTTGATTCCAGTTTGTGATTCATCCAGCCCAGCATTTCACATGATATATTCTGCATAGAAGTTAAATAAGCAGGGTGACAACATACAGCCTTGTACTCCTTTCCCAATTTTGAACCAGTTCATAGTTCCATGTCTGATTCTAACTATTGCTTCTTGACCTGTATAGGTTTCTCAGGAGACAAGTAAGGTGGTCTGGTGCTCCCACTTCTTTTAGAATTTTTCACAGTCTGTTGTGACCCACACAGTCAAAGGCTTTAGCATAGTCAGTGGAGAAGTAGATATTTTTGTGGAATTACCTTGCCTTCTCCATGATCCAACAAAAGTTGGCAATTTGATCTCTGACTGCTCTGCTTCTTTGAAACCCAACTTATACATCTGGAAATTCTCAGCTCACATACAGCTAAAGCCTAGCTTGAAATATTTTGAGCATAACCTTTCTAGCATGTAAAATGTACACAATAGTAAGGTAGTTTGAACATTCTTTGGCATTGCCCTTCTTTGTGATTGGAATGAAAACTGAACTTTTCCAGTACTGTGTCCACGGCTGAGTTTTCTAAATTTGTCAACATAAAGAGTGCAGCATTTTAACAGCATCATCTTGTAGGATTTTAAGTAGCTCAACTGGAATTCCATCACCTCCCCTAGCTTTGCTTGTTGTAATGCTTCTTAAGGCCCACTTGACTTTACCTACAGGATTTCTGGCTCTAGATGTGTGACCACACCAAAGTAGTTATCCCAGTCATTAAGACCATTTTTGTATAGTTCTTTTGTGTGTTCTTATCATCTCTTTTTCATCTCTTCTGCTTCTGTTAAGTCCTTACTATTTCTGTCCTTTATCATGTCCATCCTTGCATGAAATGTCACCTTGATATCTCTAATTTTCTTGAAGAGATCTCTAGTCTTTCCCATTATATTGTTTTCCTCTATTTCTTTGCATTGTTCATTTATGAAATCCTTCTTATATATCCTTGATATTTTCTGGAATTCTGCATTCATTTGGATATATCTTTCTATTTCTCCCCTGCCTTTCCCTTCTCTTCTTTCCTCAGCTATTTGTAGAGTCTCCTCAGACAACCTCTTTGCCTTCTTGCATTTCTTTTTCTTTGGGATGGTTTTGGTCACTGTCTCCTGTACAATCTTACAAACCTCTGGCCATAGTTCTTCAGGCACTCTGTCTATGAGATCTATTCTCTTGCATCTCTTCATCACTTCCGCTATATAATCATAAGGGATTTGATTTCAGATATTAGGTCATATCTGAATGGCCTAGTGGTTTTCCCTACTTCAATTTAAGCCTGAATTTTGCAGTAAGGAGTTCATGATCTGAGCCATAGTTAGCTCCAATGCCTTATTTTTGCTGAATATATAGAGCTTCTCCATCTTCAGCTATGAAGAATATAATCAATCTTATTTCAGTATTGACTGTCTACTGATGTCCATGTGTAGAGTTGTCTTGTGTTGTTGGAAAGGGGTGTTTGCTATGACCTGGGTATTCTCTTGATAAAACTCTGTTATCCTTTGCCCTGCTTTACTTTGTACTCCATGGCCAAACTTGCCTGTCATTCTGGATATCTCTTGACTTCCTACTTTTGCGTTCCAATCACCTGTGATGAAAAGGGCATCTTTTTTTAGTCTTAGTTCTAGAAAGTCTTGTAGGTCTTCATAGAAACAGTCAATGTCAACTTCTTTGGCATCAGTGATTGGGGCATAAACTTGGATTACTATGATGTTGAATGTTTTGCCTTGGAAATTAACCAAGATAACTCTGTCAGTTTTGAGATTGCACCCCAGTACTGCATTTCTGACTCTTGTTGACTATGAGGGCTACTCCATTCCTTCTAAGGGATTTTTGCCCACAGTAGTAGGTATAATGGTCATCTGAATTAAATTTACCCATTACTGTCCGTTTTAGTTCACTGATTCCTAAGATGTTAGTGTTCACTCTTGCCACCTCCTGCTTGACCACATCCAATTTACCTTGATTCATGGACCTAACATTCCAGGTTCCTATGCAGTATTGCTCTTTACAGC
Organism: Cervus canadensis; assembly: GCF_019320065.1. Taxonomy (NCBI): domain Eukaryota; kingdom Metazoa; phylum Chordata; class Mammalia; order Artiodactyla; family Cervidae; genus Cervus; species Cervus canadensis. The sequence continues at coordinate 38,717,256 of NC_057388.1, read as the reverse complement.
ATTGGACTTTACTTCCACCACCAGCATCATTTCCACTTTTGGCCCAGCTGCTTCTTTCTTCCTGGAGTTCTTAGTAAGTGTCCTCTGCTCTCCCCTAGTAGGATATTGGATACCTTTGAACCTGGGGGACGCATCTTTCAATGTCTTTTTTTTTTTTTTTTGGTCTTTTCATAGTTTCCTGGCAAGAATACTGAAATGGCTTGCCATTCCCTCCTCCAGTGGACCACATTTTGTCAGAACTCTTCACTGTGACCCGTCTGTCTTGGGTAGCCCTGCACAGCATGTCTCATAGCTTCATTGAGTTACCCAAGCCCCTTTGCCATGACAAGGCTGTGACCCATGAAGGGGATTTCCTAAGTAGCTTTATCCAAAGAAAAGTAAACTTTCTCTTCCCTTCACGATAGGAGTTAGTTTTTGTTTTTGTTTTTTGGAACGGTTGATTAACAATATTGTATTAGTTTTAGGTGTATAGCAAAGTGATTCAGTTGTATATATACATGTACCTATTTTTTTTTTCAAATTCTTTTCCTATTTAAGTTATTACAGAACATACAGTGGCATTCCTATACAGTAGGTCCCTGTTGGTTATCTGTTTAAGTATAGCAGTGTGTACATGTCAATCCAAAGCTATCAATCTGAGCCTCCTCCCTGACCCTTCCCCCTGGTCACCATGAGTTTGTAGAAGGACATGGGCTCTTCTTCTTCTGCAAGAACTCCAAAATTACAACTTGATGCTGAACAACTGTCAACAGGAGAATGTTGAATCCCACCAAAAAAAGATATCCCATGTCCAAGGGCAAAGGAGAAGCCCAACAAGATGGTAGGAGGGGTGAAATCGCATTTAGTATCACTATATAGCTCTATATTGTCTATACCTACCAGAGACACTGGGAGGGCTCAAACGAAACTTTGTGCATACCAGGAGATTCCACAGAGACTGAGCCAGACCTGCCTTTGAATGTTTGAGCATCTCCTGCAGAGGTACATGTCAGCAGTGGCCTGCCACAAAGGCAGAGGCTCTGGGTGCAGCAGACTTGGGTATGGCACAAGCCCTCTTGGAGGAAGTTGCCATTAACTCCACCATAGAGCAGCCAGAACTTACACGGAACTGGGAAAACAGACTTTTGGCGGACACAAACAAAACTCTGTGTGCACCAGGAACCAGGAGAAAGGAGCAGTGACTCCAAAAGAGACTGACCCAGACTTGACCGTGAGTGTCCAACGGAGGTGTGAGTCCGCAGTGGCCTGCTGCAGGGTCAGGGACACTGAGTGTGACAGTGTGTGCACCAGACATTTTGAAGGATGTCTCCAATATCTTCATTACCTTCACCATAGTTTGGCCTCAGGCCAAACAACAGGGAGGGAACACAGCCCAACCCCTCAACAGAAAATTGGGTTAAAGATTTACTAAGCATGGCCCCACCCTTCAGAACAAGACTATTCCCCTCATCAGGAAGCTTCACTAAGCCTCTTACCCTTATCCACCAGAGGGCAGACAGAAGGAAAACCACAGTCACAGAAAACTAATCAAACTGATCATATGGACCACAGCCTTGTCTAACTCAGTGAAACTATTAGCCATGCCCTGTAGGGCCACCCAAGATGAACAGGTCATGGTGAAGAGTTCTGACAAAACGTGGTCCACTGGAGAAGGGAATGGCAAATCACTTCATTATTCTTGCCTTGAGAAACCCATGAGGAGTAGGAAAAGGCAAAAAGATAGGACACTGAAAGATGAACTCCCCAGGTCGGTAGGTGCCCAATATGCTACTGGAGATCAGTGGAGAAATAACTCCAGAAAGAATGACGAGATGGACCCAAAGCAAAGATAATACCCAGTTGTGGATGTGACTGGTGATGGAAGTAAAGTCTGATGCTGTAAAGAGCAATATTGCATAGGAACATGGAATGTTAGGTCCATGAATCAAGGCAAATTGAAAGTGGTCAAACAGGAGATGACAAAAGTGAACATCGACATTTTAGGAATCAGTGAACTAAATTGGACCAGAATGGGTGAATTTAACTCAGATAACCATTATATCTACTACTGTGGGCAAGAACCCCTTAGAAGAAATGGATTATCCTTCATAGTCAACAAAAGAGAAATGCAGTGCGGGGGTTCAATCTCAAAAACGACAGAATGATCTCTGTTCATTTCCAAGGCAAACCATTCAATATCACAGTAATCCAAGTCTATGCCCCAACCAGTAATGATGAAGAAGCTGAAGTTGAACAGTTCTATGAAGACGAGACCTTCTTCATATGAAGACAAGACCTTCTAGAACTAACATCCAAAAAAGATGTCCATTTCAGTATAGGGGACTGGAATGCAAAAGTAGGAAGTCAAGAGAAACCTAGAGTAACAGGCAAATTTGGCCTTGGAGTACAAAACCAAGTAGGTCAAAGGCTACCAGAGTTTTGCCAAGAGAAAACACTGGTCATAGCAAACACCCTCTTCCAACAACACAAGAGAACACTCTACAGATGGACATCACCAGATGGTCAATACCAAAATCAGATTGATTATATTCTTTGCAGCTAAAGATGGAAAAGCTCTATACGGTCAGCAAAAACTGTGGCTGAGATCATGAACTTGTTATTGAAAATTCAGACTTAAATTGAAGAAACTAGGAAAACCACCAGACCATTCAGGTATGAACTCAGTCAAATCCCTTATGATTATACAGTGGAAGTGACAAAAAGATTCAGGGAATTCAATCTGATAGACAGAGTACCTAAAGAACTATAGATGGAGGTTCATGACATTGTACAGGAGGCAGTGATCAAGACCATCCCCAAGAAAAAGAAATACAAAAAGGCAAAATGGTTGTCTGAGGAGGCCTTACAAATAGCTGAGAAGAGAATAAAAGCAAAAAGCAAAGGAGAAAAGGAAAGATATACCAATTTGAATGCAGAGTTCCAAAGAATAGCAAGGAGAGATGAGAAAGCCTTCCTCAGTGATCAATGCAAAGAAATAGAGGAAAACAGTAGAATGGGAAAGACTAGAGTTCTCTCCAAGAAAATTAAAGATACCAAGGAAACATTTCATGGAAAGACAGGCACAATAAAGGACAGAAACGGTATGGACCTAACAGAAGCAGAAGGTATTAAGAAGAGATGGCAAGATTACACAGAACTATACAAAAAAGATCTTCATAACCACGAGGTGGGGTCACTCACCTAAAGTCAGACATCCTAAATGCGAAGTCAAGTGGGCCTTAGGAAGCATCACTAAGAACAAAGCTAGTGGAGGTGATGGAATTCCAGTTGGGCTATTTCAAATCCTAAAAGATGATGCTGTGAAAGTGCTTCACTCAACATGACAGCAAATTTGGAAAACTCAGCAGTGGCCACAAGACTGGAAAAGATCAGTTTTCATTCCAATCCCAAAGAAAGGCAATGCCAAAGAATGCTCAAACTACCGCACAATTATACTCATCTCACATGCTTAGTAAAGTGATGCTCAAAATTCTTCAAGCCAGGCTTCAACAATCCATGAACCATGAACTTCCAGATGTTCAAGCTGGTTTTAGAAAAAGCAGAGGAACCAGAGATCAAACTGCCAACATCTGATGGATCATCAAAAAAGCAAGAGAATTCCAGAAAAGTATCTACTTCTGCTTTACTGACTACGCCAAAGCCTTTGACTGGATCACAACAAACTAGAAAATTATGAAAGAGATGGGAATACCAGACCATCTGACCTGCCTCTTGAGAAATCTATATGCAGGTCAGGAAGCAACAGTTAGAACTGGACATGGAACAACAAACTGGTTCCAAAAAGGAAAAGGAGTACATCAAGGCTGTATATTGTCACCCTGCTTATTTAACTTATATGCAGAGTACATCATGAGAAACGCTGGGCTGAAAGAATCACAAGCTGGAATCAAGATTGCCAGGAGAAATATCAGTAACCTCAGATATGCAGATGACACCACCCTTATGGCAGAAAGTGAAGAACTAAAAAGCCTCTTGATGAAAGTGAAAGAGGAGAGTGAAAAAGTTGGCTTAAAGCTCAACATTCAGAAAACTAAGATCATGGCATCTGGTCCCATCACTTTATGGGAAATAGGTGGGGAAACAATGGAAACAGTGACAGACTTTATTTTGTGGGCTCCAAAATCACTGCAGATGGTGACTGCAGCCATGAAATTAAAAGACACTTGCTCCTTGGAAGAAAAGCTGTGACCAACCTAGACAGCATACTAAAAAGCAGAGACATTACTTTGCCAACAAAGGTCTAGTCAAAGCTATGGTTTTTCCAGTAGTTATGTATGGATGTGAGAGTTGGACTATAAAGAAACCAGAGCACCAAAGAATTGATGCTTTGGAACTAAGGTGTTGTAGAAGACACTTGAGAGTCCCTTGGACTGCAAGGAGATCCAACCAGTCCATCCTACAGCAAATCAGTCCTGAATATTCATTGGAAGGACTGATGCTGAAGCTGAAATTCCAGTACTTTGGCCAGCTGATGCAGAAAACTGACTCCCTGGAAAAGATCCTGATGCTGGGAAAGATTAAAGGCAGGAGGAGAAGGGCATGGCAGAGGATGGGATGGTTGGGTGGCATCACCGACTCGTTGGACAGGAGTTTGAATGAGCTCTGGGAGTTGGTGATGGACAGGGAAGCCTGGTGGGCTGCAGTCCATGGTGTCACAAAGAGTCAGGCACAACTGAGCAACTGAACTGAACTGAACTAATTTGCATAATTTTTTTAGTTTCCTAGAAGCAATATCATGTATTTGTCTTTCTCTGTCTGACTTACTTCACTTAGTGTGGTAATCTCCAGGCCCATCCGTGTTGCTGCAAATGGCATTATTTCATTCATTTCAGTGGCTGAGTAAAGTCCATAATAACAACTTCATTATCTACTCATTTGTCAGTGAACATTTAGATTGCTTCCATGTCTTGGCTATTGTAAACAGCGCTGCATTGAAGTTTGGGGTGCACGTATCCTTCCATGTTTTTCTCTGGATATATGCCCAGGATATATTTCCAGATATAATCCCAGGAGTGGGATTGAAGGGTCATACAGTATCTCGATTTCAAATTTCTTAAGGAACCTCCATATTGTTCTCTACAGTGGTTGTACTTACATTGCCACTGACAGTGTAGATTTTCCTTTTCTCCACATCCTCCCCAGCATCTGTTGTTTGCAGATTTTTTTATTATGACCATTCTGACTGGTGTGAGGTTATATCTCATTGTATTTTTGCATTTGCAATGAAATTTGCATTTCTCTAATAGCAATGTTGAGCATCTTTTCATGTGCCTCTTGGCCATCTGTATAAGGAGTTAGTTATATAACTTTGAACAAGCTGCCTACAGAAGTTAACCTCCTTCTGCAGACTTCTTTGTCTGCATTAGCTAAATTATATTGTAATTTTGTTTATGTGTCTGTCCCCTCCACTGCAGGGTAACTCCTGGTACTTCAGCATATTCTACATTATTTTACCAGTGCTTACCAGGGTTCTAGGTATATATTAATAGTAGCCAATTTTAAAGTAACCTTCATTTTGTGGATTCCATTGATCCACACACTCACTAGCCACAACAACCAAAATCTTTTGCTTTCTTCTGGGCAGATTCCCCTCATCTGGGAGCACTCACACTTTCAACTCCATTTTCAGATTTATCCCCAGCTCTTCTTTGATCCCAAGGTGAACTCCATTTTGCCCACCTGAATGTGTCATTCTGGTTGATATGCCCAAGGAAATGTATTTCCAGCTATGGCCGAGGAAATGATCCCCCTCTGATCTACGTCAACTAAAAAAATAATATAGTCACAACCTGAAAGTTGAGAGTTATATTTTTTTATCAGGAATTTTTAGGACTTCAATTCTGGAAGGCAGTATCTCCAGTAACCCTGTGTCTCCAGCTCTGAGGAAGTGAGGAGGAGAGTGAGGATACATAGGAGTTTTTCAGTGAAGTAGTCAGAACATCAAGAGATTACTGTTAATTAAAGAAAACCAGAAATCCCAAGTTAAGAAATTTAGCACTTTTCTATGTATGGGAAGATGCAAAAATCTGGGCTCCCTGAAATCATTCCTTTGATATGCACCTCAGTTATCTCAGTATCCTGTGGTTTCACATCCTGAGTTCTCCAGGGGTCACCTTACAGAGTGGCTGCAGTCTGGTGGCTGATAGATGAGAGATATTCTTTGTTTCCTTCCCAAGTTCCTAAGGGCTCACAGGCTCACCTTGGGTGGTGGCTGCATGGCTGCAATCCTGATGATTATGATATCCTTTGTTTACTGATATGCTTTGTCTCTTGCTTTGTCAGCACATGTGTGTCCTTGGACAATTCATTTCCAAGTGTTAGACAAGAGCCCATTCTAGGGACCTGGAAGGGGTTCCCCTTCTGCAACAATATTGCAGAGATATTAAGTAACTTGCCCAAAGTCATTTTTGTGTGCCTAGTCGCTCATTCATGTCCAACTCTTTGCAACCCCATAGACTGTAGCCTGCCAGGCTCCTCTGTCCATGGGATCTCCCTGGGCAAGAATACTGGAGTGGATTGCCATGCCCTCCTCCAAGGGATCTTCCTGACCTGGGAATCGAACTGAGGTCTTCTGCATTTCAGGCAGATTATTTACCAGCTGAGCTACCAGGGAAGCCCCAAAGTCATTTTTAGTGAAAACCAATGAAAATTCAGTGAAAATGCTTCAATTCAAAGCCAAGCAGTTTGGGACAGCAATGTGTAAAAGAATAAAGTTAGAACATTTCCTAACATCATAAGCAAAAGTAAATTCAAAATGGATTAAGACTTAAATGCAAGGCCAGAATATATAAAGCTCTTAGAGGAAAACATAGTACACTCTTTGACATAAACGGCAGCATGATTCTCTCAGATACACCTCCTAGATTAATGGAAACAAAAGCAAAATTAAACAAATGGGACCTAATAAAACTTAAAAGCATTTGCACAGCAAAGGAAACTATAAATAAGATTAAAAGACAATCCTCAGAATGGAAGAAAATAATTGCAAATGGAGCAACAAAGGGTTAATCTCCAAAAGATATAAGCTGCTTATACAACTCAATATCAGAAAAGCAAATAACCCAATCAAAAACTGGACAGAAGACCTAAACAAACATTTCTCCAAAGAAGAAATACAGACTGGCAATGAACACATGAAAAGATGCCCAACATTGCTCATTATTAGAGAAATGCAAATCAAAACTACAGTGAAGTATCGCCTCACACCACTCAGAGTGGCCATCATCCAAAAGTCTACAAACAAATTCTGGAGAGGATGGGGAGAAAACTGATAATGGCCATTATAGAAAACAGTATGGAGATTCCTTAAAAAACAAGAAATACATCTACCACGTGACCCAGCAATCCCACCCCTGGGCATACACCCTGTTAGTTAGTTATTGTTAGTCACTCAGTCATGTCCAACTCTGCAGCCCTATGGACTGCAGCTCGCCAGGCTCCTCTGTCCATGGAATTCTCCAGGCAAAAATACTGGAGTGGGTAGCCAATCCCTTCTCCAGGGAATTTTCCTGATCCAGAATCAAACCTGGGTCTCCTGAATTGTAGGCAGGTTCTTTACCACCTGAGCCACCAGGGAAGCCCTATGAGAAAACCACAATTTTAAAAGACGCATGTACCCCGATGTTCACTGCAGCACTATTTACAGTAAGAAAGACATGAAAAAAAAAAAAAGAAAGACATGAAAGCAACCTACATGTCCATTAACAGATGAATGGATAAAGAAGTTGTGGTGCCTTTATACAGCAGAATATTATCATCCTGAATATTCACCAGAAGGACTGACGCTGAAGCTGAAACTCCGATACTTTGGCCACATGATGTGAGAACTGACTCATTGGAAAAGACCCTGATGCTGCGAAAGATTGAAGGTGGGAGAAGAAGTGGACGACAGAGGATGAAATGGTTGGATGGCATCACTGACTTGATGGACATGAGTTTGAGTAAGCTCCAGGAGTTGGTGATGGACAGGGAAGCCTGGCATGCTGAAGTCCATGGGGTTGCAAAGAGTCAGACACGACTGAGCAACTGACCTGAACTGATATTATCATCCATAAAAAGGAATACATTTGTATCAGTTGTAGTGAGAGAACCTAGAGCCTCAGACAGAGAAAAACAAATCTCGTGTCAGTTCAGTTCAGAAGACTCTCAAGAGTCTTCTCCAACACCACAGTTCAAAAGCATCAATTCTTTGGTGCTCAGCTTTCTTCACCATCCAACTCTCACATCCATACATGACTACTGGGAAAACCATAGCCTTGACTAGACGGACCTTTAACCCATATATATGGAATCTAGAAAGATGGTACTTATGAACCTACCAGAGAATGGACTGGTGGAAACGGCAGGTGAAGGTGAGGGTGGGACGAATTGGGAAAGTAGCATTGAAATATATACACTATCATGTGTAAAATAGTTAATGGGAAGTTGCTAAATAACACAGAGAGCCCACTGACTCTCTGTGATGACCTAGAGAGGTGGGTTGGTGGGAGGGGAGGGAGGTTGAAGAAGCAAGATATATAAATATATATGTACATAATCATATATATACATATATGACTAATGTCATATATGTCACATACATACATGACTAATTCCTGTTGTTGTATGGCAGAAACCAACACAAAATTGTAAAGCAATTTTCCACCAATTAAAAAATAATTTAAAAAAAAGCAGTTTGGCAATAAAGCATGAGTTTTAACCACTGTCCTACATTGCATTTCCATAAGAAATGTACTATTTTAAGAAATTTAAAGGAAAACTATGATGTGTGATTTGGTAAGTATAAGTACTTGCTTTCTAAATGCCAATAAGTCTCTAACTATACTGGGAAAAAAAGAAAGCAAAACACTGACTGGTCAGTCACGACAGATTATTTTTTTATGTAAGCCAGGGTTCTTCTTCTCTTAGCATCAATTCTTATATATAATAACCCATTTAGTATTATTTATTTTTAAATATAATATACATGTAGATCATTAGAAACTTAATATAATCTTTCTAATCAAAACTTATATGTTATCAGACTTCACATTAGCAAGTTGGAAACAATGAGTCACTAAAGAATGAAATATTTAACAGTAAGAAGGAAATGAAAAAAAAAAAAAGAAAAGAAAACCAAAAAAAATTTTAAAGGAAGAAATGTAGGGGCCTTTGGTGGGCCGAAAAACAAATTATTACCAAATTTACAGTATTTAAATTGTATCTTACAGTATTTAAATTGTGTTGATTAAAATAGTTATCCCCTTTCTTTGTAGCTTCTAGTTAGATTTTTCACCTGGCTGTAAAAAGCCTTTGACGACTAGATCAGAGTGAAATATGAAGCTTGAAGGAAAGCCAGAGCCATTCTTCAGTGAGGAGCAAATGGGTTATAAACAAGGAGGTTGGCAAAATCTTCATTTTCCTTTCCTTTCATTGACCTCCTGGAAATGAAAAGCCCTCAGGAAGACAGGTGGTCCTGAAAATCTAGATAATTTAGCAAAATGAGGCTTGTTGACAGCTTGGCATGAAATGTGATTCTTTAATTACATTTTAATGACAACTCTTACTATTTTACATAACTGTGTTAGGTGGTAACATGAGGTTAGGGACTGCTAATGCAGATTGAATTGTTTTTCTCAACATTTATAACATTCAAGTAATAAAAACACATTTAATGATTAAATGGATAGTAGATGTCCCTTTCATACGTGGAGCAAGTCTATTTATCATTTTTACTATTAATATCTTTCATAACACTTATATTTAAAAAAATATTATTATCTTGTTTCAAGGATAACTAACTTGGAACCAGGTGTTCCGGCTAAAATCATATCTAAAATCAGTTCAATTAGAACCTTTGTTAATATTAAGGGACCATATTATTTTTCAGCAAAACACAAATTACAAAGAACTTTAAAAGTTTCTTTAAAGGTTTTACTTAACTTCATTGTTTAGAGAGTTTTAGTTCTGCAGCACCCTAAAAAAGAATTATAATTACTGTTTGTGTTTGTTTATAAGCTTAGTTATTTAAATTACCAGTAAACTTACTTCTTTTGAATTACATCTGAATTATTCTAAGCAGCTTATATAGATGAACATGAATCCAAGCTTTTCCCAAAGTGATTGCAACCATCTGTGAAAATATTGTACCATATCATATCCATTCATTTATCCTACTTAAGTCTTTTGTAATACATCATCTCCTTGTCCAGTAAAAGTGCTATGATTTTTTTCAAGCAAAAGTCATACATTCCAAGGTATTGACATGAATATAACTTAAATGTTGTTGTTCAGTCGCTAAGTTGTGTTTGACTCTTTGCTACTCCATGGATTGCATCATGTCAGGCTCCTCTGCCTTCCACTATCTCACAGTTTGCTCAGAGTCATGTCTATTGAGTCAGTGATGCCATACAGCAATCTCATCCTCTGTCTCTCCCTTCTCCTCCTGACCTCAGTCTTTCCCAGCTTCAGGGTCTTTTCCAGTATGTCAACTCTTCACATCAGGTGGTCAAATGGAGCTTCTGCTTCAGCATCAATCCTTCCAGTGAATATTCAGCGTTGATTTCCTTTAGGATTGACTGGTTTGATCTCCTTGCTGCCCAAAGGACTCTCAAGAGTCTTCTCCAGCACCACAATTCAAAAGCATCAATTATTTAGCACTCAGTTTTCTTTATGGCCCAACTCTCACATCCATACATGACTACTGGAAAAACCACAGCTTTGACTACACAGACCCTTGTCAGCATAGTGATGTCTCTGCTTTTTAATACACTGTCTAGATTGGTCATAGCTTTTCTTCCAAGGAGCAAGCATCTTTTGATTTCATTGCTGTAGTCACCGTCTGCAGTGATTTTGGTGATCAAGAAAATGAAATCTGTCACTGTTTCTGCTTTTTCCCCATCTATCTGCCATGAGGTGATGGTACTGGATGCCATGATCTTAGGTTTTTGAATGTTTAGTTTTAAGTCAGTTTTTTCACTCTCATCTTTCACTCTCCTCAAGAGGCTCTGTAGTTCCTCTTCATTTTCTGCCATTAGAATGAGATCATCTGCATATCTGAGGTTGTTGATATTTCTCCCTGCAATCTTAATATTGGTTTGTGATTCTTCCTGCCTGGATATTTGCATGATGTACTCTGCACAGAAGTTAAATAAGCAGAGTGACAATATACAGCCTTGAAGTACTCCTTGCCCAATTTTGAGCCAGTCAGTTTTTCCATGTAAGTTTCTAACTGTTGTTTATTGCACTGCATACAGGTTTCTCAAAAAGGGTAAGATGATCTGATATTCCCATCTCTTTAAGAATATTCCACAGTTCATTGTGATCCACACAGTCAAAGGCTTTAGCATAGTCAATGAAGCAGAAGTAGATGTTTCTTTTGGAATTCCCTTGCTTTTTCTATGATCCAGTGTATGTTGGCAATTTGACCTCTGGATCCTCTGCCTTTTCTAAAAACACGTTGTATATCTGGAAGTTCACATACTGCTGAAGACTAGCTTGAAGGATTTTGAGCATAATCTTCCTGGCATGTGAAATGAGTGCATTTTAACAGTAATTTGAACATTCTTTGGCATTGCCCTTCTTTGGGATTGAAGTGTTGCAGTCCTGTGGCCATTATTGAGTTTTCCAAATTTGCTGACATATTGAGTGCAGCACTTTAACAGCATCATCTTTTAGGATTTGAAATAGTTCAGATGGAGTTCCATCACCTGCACTAGCTTTGTTGATAGTAATGCTTCCTAAGGCTGCTTGATTTCACACTCCAGGATGTCTGGCTGCAGGTGAGTGACCACACCGTCGTGGATATCTGGCTCACTAAGACCTTTTTTGTACAGCTCTTCTGTGTATTCTTGCTCCTTCTTATTAATCTCTTCTGCTTCTGTTAGATCCTTGCCATTTCTGTCTTTATTGTGTCCATCTTTGCATGAAATGTTCCTTGGTATCTCCAATTTTCTTGAACAGATAATAGAAATCTATGTTCCCATTTCTTGAGTAAATCATAAGTAAAGATATACTATTTAGTGTTTTAGTTCAAAGAAAGGGTAAGTTTAGAAAACACAAGTTTATTTGGTGCTTAGCAAAATGGGTTGCAGGCATCCCTGGTGGCTCAGATGGTAAGCAATCTGCCTGCAATGCAGGAGACCCAGGTTTGATCCCTGTGTTGGGCAGATTCTCTGGAGAAGGAAATGGCTACCCACTCCAGTATTCTTGCCTGGAGAAGTCCATGGACAGAGGAGCCCAGGGAGATACAGTCCGTGGGGTGGCAGATAGTCAGAAATGACTGACTCGACTAACACTTCCATTTTCAAAGTGGGTTGCATTTGTTTTTTATTTTTCTCCTGACTCTCAAAGTATATAAATTGTAACAAATTGGCTAATCATTTTTCCAAGAGAGAAAACAGTCACATTAAACTGCGCCTGTTCAAATGGAGCTCAGGATTTTACCTCTAAACCTGGTACCCCATCAGCGCTTTCCATCTTGGTAAATCACACCTCCATCAACCATTTGTTCATGCCTGAAACTTGACTACTCCATCTTTCTCCCTTCAAACCATATCCACTATGAAGTCTTTTTTATTCTATCTTCTAAATGGATCTTAATTATATTCACTCTTCTCTATTTCCACTGGTCCCAGTAATGTTCCAACATTCGATTGGTCTTCCCTTATCTACTTTTACCTATTGCCAAGTCCTTCTCTATCCTTACAGGCAGCATTATTTTTAAAACGATTAAGCTTGTGATACAATCACTTTGGAATAAAGTCTGACTTTTAAGAAATAAAGCTAAGCACATTCTTAATACCATGACTAAGAAATTCAATCCTAGATATTTACCTAAGAGCAATAAATGTGTGTGTGTGTGTATATATATATATTTTTTTTACTGAAAGCCTTATTTTAAAATGTCCATGAGAGCCAAAATTGGAAACAGCTCAGGTAGCCACCAACAGGAAATGAGTAAATAAGCTGTCATATATATATACAATAGAATATTGTGATTAACTTATTATTTTAATTAATTTTTTTTTAGAGTATACTTGCTTTACAATGTTGTGTTAGTTTCTGCGGCACAGCAAAATGAATCAGTTATACACAGACATACATCCCTCTTCTTTGGGTTTCCTTCCCATTTCAGTTACCACAGGGGACTGAATTGTGTTCCCCGTGCTATCCAGCAGGTCCTCACTAGTTATCTAATTTAATCATAGTGGTGTATATATGTCCGTCCCAATCTCCCAATTCATCCCATCCCCCTTCCCACCATGGTATCCATAAGTTTGTTCTCTATATCTGCATCTCTATTTTTGCTTTTCAAATACATTCGTCTGTACCATTTTTCTAGATTCCACATACAAGAGATATTATACAATTTTGTTTTTCTCTTTCTGACTTGCTTCACTCTGCATGGCAGTCTCACTCTGCATATGTTTATGCATGTCTCTGCAAATGTCTCTATCTCATTTCTCTTCATGACCGAGTATTATTCCACACCACATCTTTTTTACCCATTCTTCTGTTGATGGACATTTAGGTTGCTTCCATGTCCTAGCTATTGTAAATTGTGCTGCAGTGAATATTAGGATGCGTGTATCTTTTTACAGACTTAGTGACTAAACAACAACAAATAAATTTTCTATATGCATGGATCACTCCCTGAAACTTAAAGTCTCATAGAATGACATTTATCTTCATATAACATTATCTCTAATCATACTTTTCTTTGTCAGTTCTTACAAAGGTAATAGATGCTTCTTCCAAGGGACCTTGTAATTAATAATGGTATAAATAATTACGTGATTATCTGACTCCTCCAGTAGTTTTTAAAAACCATTTGACCATGATCAATTAATGTATCTCCAGGCTACTGCCACACTCAGCACTTGGCCTGAAGTGAGTACCCAGTAAATACCTATCAAAGTTCATATGAAAACTGACTAAAGAGATAGTCTCCTGATTCATTTCAACATAAGTCATGAATTATTGGTGTGGTCTAACTATTGATTTTTTAATATCCCCTCATTTCTTAAAAGGGTAGTAATTTTTCACAGTGAAAATGAAACCATGCTAAATGAGACTAAGAAAAAAAGTATTTTTGAAGTTTTTCAACTGGCAAGTATCCCAGGTGTTTTACCTGATTATGGCAAAATAAATAATTCTTACAGCATTACAGCTGATTACAAATATTTGTTTTAATATGTAAATGGGTGTGTTGACTCAAGTAAACATTAATTTTCATTCTACTTAAATTTAGTTACTTATAACATGGCATAAGAAAACAACAAATGTACATTTTGACATGAAATAAAACATGTTATCTTTCCAGAGATCTGGTAGGGAATAGGAGGAGATTAAGAGCATCCCTGTCTACTAGAAGAGCTACAAAACTTTTCTTATCATAGAATTGGAGGCATTATCAGAGTAATAGTTAATTTAAATTGCTCTATAGACAAGTCTCTGTGCTACTGGAACTGATTAATACTCTAGTGATATTTACCATTAACTCAGCTAAGAGAAGTAAAGAGAAAAGAGTCTCCATTGCCCAGTTTTAAGATATGTACATTAGAAAATTCGGAAGGCAGATATTTCTTTAAAAAAAATAATAACCAGAAACCACAATAAAAAGTATTGATAAAAGAGAGACTATGAAGTAGTTTTTCAACTGACATGTGTGAGAAGATAAAGACAGCTTTGAGATTATGTATTTATATGTGAAGAGGTTTTCCTAATTCCTATCAAATATGAGAGATTAATATTTTGTAATACGTGTTAAAATCTTTTAATTTATAATATTGCAAATGTTGGATTAGAGGGAGAAAAAAGGCAGAAGAAACTTTCTTATCTCACTCAGGAAGTTCCCACAAAGAACTCGCTGTTGAAAGTATTAAAAAGTTATACACACTTTAATTCGCATTACAATTACTGTGATAACTACATATATTTCCACTGGGTTAAAATAAGGTCCAGGGAGAACTTGTAAGTTGAACACTTAGCTCTGCAGCCTCAGTCCCAACAGATTTCAGTTGGACCTGCATGAATGAGCCAAGTTTACCTGGTCACTCTGAATGAAGGACACTGAGAATTGCATTTGCAAGATTTAAGAACAGAGTATAAGATATTTACCCAAAGTAACTTCCATTTATTCCTCCATTTTGCCAGTGTTCTGAGAAAAAAATGCAATTAAGGAAGACACCAATTCTTAAGTGAACAATCCCTTTTGTAAAGCATAATAAACATGGAGCTAACAGCAAATGGGGGGGAACTAAATTTACTTTCTTCTTCTCGAAACAAGAAAAATACCCTCACTCAAAACAAGGTTAGTATCCTCATTAAATCTTATATTGAATATGTTGCATTTTGAAGAGAAGCAAATAGAAAACTAGGTGATTTCCACAGCAAGTATTTTTTACTGGTCTACCAAAAATCTCTCAGGGTAGCATTTAAGAGGTGATTTCATGGCAGTCTGAATTTCATTGAATCTTCTTTGCCTGAAAATCAATTGTGTAGTTCCTCAGATGTGATCAGACTTGGGGATGTTAACTTACTCTAAATTAAATTAATGAGAGACTGAAATGTAAACAAGAATACCAACTTATTCATTTGCAATAAGAATTATTGCTTTATTCTGACCAGAATGTATACATTGCCATGATCAAAACATGCTTTCTTTATGGCAGAATTACATGAAAACTAAAACAGAAATTTGCTTGTTATTTAAGGAACCAGCACTAGGAATGTGAATGATTCTAAACAGCTTCTGAAAGACACAAACTTGCTGAATAGTATTACTCCTGGTTATTGACAAAATATTCTCTCTCCAATTGAATACTGAGCACATAGACAGTTTTTTTCCTGTTTGCTTTTTTCCAAGACCCTATGATTAAAAATGAACCTTTATTCAAATATACTTATGAAGTTTATTTGACCATGGTCTTGTCTATACTAACAGTCACTAGGTGTGACTTTATGTATCTTTGATTTCATCCACTAAACGCTGAACTCTTTATTTTCACTCAAAATCTACCTGATTTTATTTCCAGGTCATATAAAAAGAGGGATTTGGAAGGATCTCTTATACTCCCTGCACCTGCCATCTTTAGCCACATGAAACTCCTTTAGTCCCTATAATCAGATTTAGTTTGGAATATACTTTGTTCTTAGCTGCTATTGGCACTGCCACTTCTGACTAATCTTACTCCATGGAAGCTTCAAGCACGCCAAAGAGAGTACTTTGAGACCAAAGCAGTAGTTTGAATTGTTGAAAAGATACTAGGTTTGGCAAGAGAGCAAGATGAGGTTTAACTCTCTGCAAGAAACAGTGTTTCTGCAAGATATTAACAGTTGTCCCTTATTCATAAGGTTTCAGAGTCAGAATCATGGGAAGCCTGCTTAAACCACAGCTACTTGATTTTGTGTGTGGGTGTGTGTCTGTAACTCTCTAATCAAAGGCAAAGTATTGTCACATAATATGTGAACTACTTGACCGTGTTTCATGTAGAACATCCACTAACAATCAATAGACCTAAGGTTTGGGGGATGCAGCTAAGAGCAGATATCCTATTATAAAAGTCTATTTGCAGTAATATGTAAACAGCATTGGATCTTCTTTATCACTGTTCTCCCATCTGGGAAAATTATGGAAAGTTGACTGGAGGAGCTCTCAGTAGGTGACTTGTAATTATCCTCATCACCATCATGAGGAGGAAGAGGGGGAAGAATTGGTTATCAAGGGAAAGTCGTAAGTCAGATAGTGGTATTTCTTCAAGTGTGACCTCTAGATTACCTATATCAAAATCTTCTTAGCTATTCTACAAAAAGATTTAAATTCCCAAGTTCCCCTGAAGACTACTGAATTAGAATCTCTAGAGATGGACACAGAAATGTGGATTTTAGGTGGAAGTACCATGAAATCTGTATGCACATCTCAGTTTGAATATCTATTTAAGTTAGGAAAAAAGACATTTAGTCCCAAAACATCTTATGAGATTTGATAGACCAACTGGCATCCACTAAGCCATGGGATTAAGCCACTGTCTTTAGTTAAAAAAAGAAAAATAAATTTTTGCAAAGATTTTTATAAATGCCAATATATCACAGTTTCTCCAGTATCCCTCTAATTCTATCAGTCATATTATATCTAAATAAGACAGGGAAGACTTTCATTGCATAATGACACACACCAAAATCTTAAACTAGGGACATTGTATAAATATACCAAAAATAAACAAATATATATATATATATACACATTCATATTTCTTCCTATTTTCTATTTCCATAATTCACAAGAGAACTATAAGGGCCTCAAAGTTTCAAATTTGATTATATGAGAATAAAACAGGACATAAATGAATTTCTAGCCATTCAAGGATAAACTAGGAAAAAAGGAAGCATTGTCCAATTTAAATATTTTATTTCAGTATTTACTTCAACCAAACAGGTTCTACACCTCCTAGTATTAATATAAAGTTCTGTAACCTCAGATCTCTACAGATTTAACTTCATATGCACATGTCTCAGAACCAAGTATGTCCCTTACCATTCCCCTCACTCCTTCAAATATTTACAGACATTAATTACATTACAAATGTTTCAACTTATGAGATCTTTTTGTTTTGTACTTGGAAATTTTGTTTGTTTTTTTTTCACCAGTGGTGGGTATTTATAAAAATATAACTAGATCTGACTATATCTATTTTCTATCTCTTTTCAAGCCCTTAACTGATTATTATTAGTTTTTAAAATATCATTGAAATAAATTGTCTCAAACAAATGTTATTCTATAGTTTTCCACACTAAAAGAAAAAAATAGCATGTTTGAGAAATATAATATTAGTTAAACTTTACATTTTAGACTGATATATGATTGACTTACAATATTGTATTAGTAACAAGTGTGTAACATAGTGGCCCAGTATTTTTAAACACTACAAAATTATCACTACTATGAATCTAGTTACCATCTATCACAATACAAAGTTTTTATAATACAGGTTGACTATATCCCACATGTTCTACATTAAATCCCATGACTTCCTTATTTTATAACTGGGGGTTTGTACTTCTAAATCCCCTTCACTTATTTTGCTCATCTCCCTACTTCTCTCCTCTCAGGCAGCCACTATTTATTCTCTGCATATGTGTATCTGTTGTTGCTTTATATTTTCTGATTTGTTTCATTCCACAAAAAAAGTTAAATCAAACAGCATTAGTATTTCACATTCTGACTTGTTTCACTTAGAATAATACCATCTAGGTCTTACCATGTTGAGACATATTGCAAGATGTCTTTTTCTAATGGATAGGTAAATTTCTGGGGAAGGAAATGGCAACCCACTCCAGTATTTTTGCCTGGAGAATCCCAGGGACAGCGGAACCTGGTGGGCTGCCGTCTATGGCGTCGCACAGAGTCGGACACGACTGAAGTGACTTAGCAGCAGCAGCAGGTAACATTCCATTACATATAATGTAATACATAAATATATCACATTCTTTATCCATTCATCTACTGATGGGCACTCACACTGATTCCATATTATGGCTATTGTAAATAATACTGTGATGAGTTTTGGGATGCACATATCTTTTGAAATTAGTATTTCTCCTTTCTTCGGGTAATGACACAGAAGGGGAATGCTGAATCAAATGGTAGTTCTACCTACAGTTTTTGATGAATCTTCGTATAGTTTACCCAAGAGTTATACCATTTTACATTCCTACCAACAGGGTTGGCAGCCTCTGTTTCCTCCACAACTTCTCAGGCATTTATTATTTGTAGATATTTTCACAATGGTCGTTCTCACTAGTGGGAGGTGACACTTCCTTGTAGCACCATTACAGTCTAGCATTGGGACCCAAGGATGCAAGGGCAACAGGGATGTCACATCAGACCAAATCACAAAGCAGGATGAGAATATGGTAGCCATTGCTTCTAATGTGCCATTTATGTATTAATTTCATTTTGATTTTCTGTTGGGATATAGTTGACCAACAATGTTCTGTTTGTTTTAGGTATACAGCAACATGATTCACTGATACATATACACCTATCTATTTTTGGTGGGTTTTTACAAATAGAAGATATTGCAGTGTTGAGTGGACACAAGAGAAGACTCTACACATGGACAAGACCAGATGGTCAATACTGAAATCAGATTGATTATATTTGCAGCCAAAGATAGAGAAGCTCTATACAATCAGCAAAAATATGAATGGGAGCTGACTGTGGCTCAGATCATGAACTCCTTATTGCCAAATTCAGACTTAAATTGAAGAAACAAGGGAAAACCACTAGACCATTCAGGTATGAACTAAGTCAAACCCTTTATGATTATACAGTGGAAGTGACAAAAAGAGTCAAGGAATTTGATCTGATAGACAGAGTGCATAAAGAGCTATGGACGGAGGTTCGTGACATTGTACAGGAGGCAGGGATCAAGACCATCCCCAAGAAAAAGAAATGCAAAAGGGCAAAATGGTTGTCTGAGGAGGCCTTACAAATAGCTGAGAAAAGAAGAGAAGTGAAAGGCAAAGGAGAGAAGAAAGATATACCCATTAGAATGCAGAGTTCCAAAGAATAGCAAGGAGAGATAAGAAAGCCTTCCTCAGTGATCAGTGCACAGAAATAGAGGAAAACAATAAATGGGAAATACTAAAGATCTCTTCAAGAAAATTAGCAATACCAAGGAAACATTTCATGCAAAGATGGGCACAATAAAGGACAGAAATGGTGTGGACCTAACAGAAGCAGAAGATATTCTGAAAGATATGGAAATACCAGAGCACCTGATCTGCCTCTTGAGAAATCTGTGTGCAGGTCAAGAAGAAACAGTTAGAACAGGATATGGAACAACAGACTGGTTCCAAATAGGAAAAGGAGTACGCCAAGGCTGTATATTGTCACCCTGCTTATTTAACTTATATGCAGAGTACATCATGAGAAACGCTGGGCTGGAAGAAGCACAAGCTGGAATCAAGATTGCCAGGAGGAATATCAATAACCTCAGATATGCAGATGACACCACCCTTATGGCAGAAAGTGAAGAAGAACTAAAGAGCCTCTTGATGAAAGTGAAAGAGGAGACTGAAAAAGCTAACTTAAAACTCAACATTCAGAAAACTAAGATCATGGCATCCAGTTCCATCACTTCATGGCAAATAGATGGGGAAACAATAGAAACAGTGACAAACTTTATTTTTGTGGGCTCCAAAATCACTGCAGATGGTGACTGAAGCCATGAAATTACTTACTCCTTGGAAGAGAAGCTGTGGCCAACCTAGACAGCATATTAAAAAGCAGAGACAGTAATTTGCCAACAAAGGTCCGTCTAATCAAAGCTACGGTTTTTCCAGTAGTCATGTATGAATGTGAGAGTTGGACTGTAAAGAAAGCTGAGTGCCAAAGAACTGATGCTTTTGAACTGTGGTGTTGGAGAAGACTCTAGAGAGTCCCTTGGACTGCAAGGAAATTCAACCAGTCAATCCTAAAGCAAATCAGTCTTGAATGTTCATTGGAAGGAATGATGCTGAAGCTGAAACTCCAATACTTTGGCCACCTGATATGAAGAACTGACTCATTAGAAAAGACCCTGATGCTGGGAAAGATTGAGGGCAGGAGGAGAAAGGGGGTACAGAGGATGAGATGGTTGGATGGCATCACCAAACCAAAGGACATAAGTTTGAGCAAGCTCTGGGAGTTGATGATGGACAGGAAAGCCTGACGTGCTGCAGTCCATGGGGTCACAAAGAGTTAGACACGACTGAGTGCTGAACTGAACTGACAGTGTTGAATAGAGTACCTTCTCTAGACCAAGATTGCTAATTATGTTTTATATATATACACATGCAAATATATATATATAAATCCCAATTGATATATATCAATTATGTTTTATATGTCTATACATACACAATTATGTATGTGTGTGTGTATCAATATAAATCCCAAAACTTCTATTTATCCCTCATTCTACCTTCCCCCTTTGTTAACCATTAGTTTAATTCTATGTCTTAGAGTGTCTTTCTGCTTTTATATTAGTTCATTGGTATCAATTTTGGGATTCCAGCAATAGGTGATAACATATGCTGTTTACATTTTTCTTCTCACTAACTGCATTTACTTTGAGCCTCACTTCGACCCTGAATGTCACAGAAATTGGCATTATTCCTACTTTCTTTTAGCTGAATAGTATTTCAAAGTACACATGGAACACAACATCTTTCTCCAAAATACAGAGGATGAACATTTTTTTGCTTTCATGTCTTGAGGATTGTAAACAGTGCTACAATGAACATATGGATGGATGTGTCTTTTCTATGTAGGATTTGCCCATATACACAGCGAAGTATAAGACTGCCCCCAATCATAGTGTAGATCTGTTTGTAGATTTAAAGGACCCTTTCTTCTGTTTGTTATCGCCATCATTACCAATTTATATTTCCGCCAATTTCTGTATTCCGCCAATATTTCTGCAATTCTTGCAGGGATTGTTTGTAGACATTTTGAGGATGTCCCTTCTGTCTGAGGCAAAGTGAGACTGGTGGTGCTTTTGATTTGCATTTCCTAATCTATATTAATATGGAGCATCCTTTCCTCTTCTTTTTTCCCTTTAAACAGTTCAAGGAAAATTTACCACTGGAAACGGACATCTTGACACTTGCCCAGTTTAATTTGATCTCCATTACCTATTTCAGGACATTGATTGAGGGCAGCTGTCTTTGACAGCCTCTTAATCCTCATTGACTCCTACAGGCCCCTGAAATTTAAAATGTGAGTCTCTCAGTCCCATCTGACTATATGCGACCCCATGGACCGTAGCCTGCCGGGCTCTGTCCAAGCGGATTCTCCAGGCAAGAAAACTGGAGTGGATAGGGCCAGTTTTTAAGTTGTTGTTCCAGAAAATGACCACAAGGCGGCAGCATTTCTACGCACACGTGCGTGCACGCACGCACGCACGCACGCACACATGGCTTGTAAATCAGAAGATACACCGAAAGGCTGCTATTTCGATCCTTCATCTTCCTTCCTCTGCTGCCCAGAATAATCCCACTCCCCTCAAAACCGCTCAGTTGCGGATGCGGACCTTGTTACTGCCAGGACTGGGAGGAAGCTGGCTGGAGGTGGGAACCCCACCGCTAGGAGACATGGAAACCAGGTAACTTCTCAAAGCGCCTCTAGCCGAGAAAGTCAAGCAATTTTGGAGTGCACTAATCTTGGTTTAGGTGAAGCTGGGCCTGCGTCGATTTGGATATTGTGGTTTCATCTCGAGGGGAGCAGGCAGTACAAGTCCAAGGAGGGGCTTCTTCACTCGCACATCCTTGCCAGCTTCCTTGGCCCCATTCCATCCAGCCTTGGGATCAAGGCTGCTCAGGCTCCATGGATGTGAAACCAGCCCAGCTCCCAGAGGCCTTAGCTGAATATTGCAACATTGCTCTTTCAGTTTTATTTTCTTCTTTTAATTTTGTTTGTTGATTTATTTTTGGTTCTGCTGCATCATATTGGAGAAGGAAATGGCAACCCACTCCAGTGTTCTTGCCTGGAGAATCCCAGGGACAGAGGAGCCTGGTGGGCTGCGGTCTATGGGGTCGCACAGAGTCAGACACGACTGAAGCGACTTAGCAGCAGCAGCAGCATCTTCCTTGCTGTGCAGGTTATTCTCTCACTGCAGAGAGCAGGGGCTATTTTAGTGGCCGTGCCCAGGCTTCTCATCGCAGGGGCCTCTCTTACTGTGGAGCACCGGCTCTAGGGTGCAGGGCTCAGATCCTCAGCAGGTTGGCTGAGTAGTTGTGTTTCAGACTCTAGAGCACAAGCTCTGCAGCGTGGTGCCCGGGCTTGGTTGCTCCTGGGCAGGTAGACGTATTTCCGATCAGGAATGGGAAAAGAGTCTCCTGCATTGACTTGAGAGGATTCTTTACCTCTGAGCCACCAGGGAAGCCCTTCTTTTCCAGTTTTTTTTTTTTTTCCTTCTATTTTTAAACTCATTTTTTTCCCTTCAATTGAGGAGAAAGGATTTACAATATAGTGTTGCTTTTAGGTGTAGAACAGCCCGACTCAGTGATATATATGCACCTGTCTATTCTTTTCAAATTTTTTTTCCAATAGAAGTTATTACAGACAGTTGAGTACAGTGCCATGTCCGTACAGTAGGTGCATGTTTATTATCTAAGTGATACATATACATTGGTGTGTACAAGTCAGTTGGAAGCTTCTAAAATATCCCTCCTTTTGAACTTTTTCTTTTGGTAACTTTAAGTTTGACTTCTGTGACTGACTGTGAGTCTGTTTCAGAAGTTATTTCATTCCTATTGATGTTTAATATCCTATTGATATCACCTGTAAGTGATATCATATGTTCATTGTCTTTCTCCATCCGACTGAATTACTAGTTATGATCATGTTTTGGTGCATCCATGTTGAAGCAACTTGCAGCATTTCCTCGTTTTCTTACCTGAGTAATATTCCATTGTACATGTGGAGCACAATTCTCCATTCCACATTGGATGGATATTTTAGTTGCTTCCATATATTGCATGTTTTAAACAGTGCTGCATTGAACATGGGGCTAGATGTGTCTTTTTGAGGTACGGTTTTCTCCAGATATACAGCCAGGTGTGTGATTCCTCAATCATAGAGTAAAATGTCCATGTTCACTCTTACCATCTCCTCCTTGACCACATCTTTTTTACCTTGATTCATGGACCTAACATTCCAGGTTCCTATGCAGTATTATTCTCTACAAAATCGGACTTTACTTTCACCACCAGACACATCCACAACTGAGTGTCCCTTCCACTTTGGCTCTGCCTCTTCATTCTTTCTGGAGCTATTTCTCCACTCTTCCTCAGTAGCATATTGGATAATCACACGTGAACCAAGAACTTCCATATGTATAAGCTGGATTTAGAAAAGAGAGAGGAACCAGAGATCAAGTTGCCAACATCTGCTGCATCATTGAAAAAGCAAGAGAGTTCCAGAAAAACATCTATTTCTGCTTTATTGACTATGCCAAAGCCTTTGACTGTGTGGATCAAAATAAACTGTGGAAAATTCTGAAAGAGATGGGAATACCAGACCACCTGACCTGCCTCTTGAGAAACCTATATGCAGGTCAGGAAGCAACAGTTAGAACTGGACGTGGAACAACAAACTGGTTCCAAATAGGAAAAGGAGTACGCCAAGGCTGTATATTGTCACCCTACTTATTTAACTTCTATGCAGAGTACATCATGAGAAACGCTGGGCTGGAAGAAGCACAAGCTGGAATCAAGATTGCCAGGAGAAATATCAGTAACCTCAGATATGCAGATGACACCACCCTTATGGCAGAAAGTGAAGAGGAACTAGAAAACCTCTTGATGAAAGTGAAAGAGGAGAGTGAAAAAGTTGGCCTAAAACTCAACATTCAGAAAACTAAGATCATGGCATCTGGTCCCATCACTTCATGGGAAATAGGTGGGGAAACAATGGAAACAGTGACAGACTTTATTTTTTTGGGCTCCAAAATCACTGCAGATGGTGACTGCAGCCATGAAATTAAAAGACGCTTACTCCTTGGAAGGAAAGTTATGACCAACCTAGACAGCATATTAAAAAGCAGAGACATTAGTTTGTCAACTAAGTCCGTTTAATCAAGACTATGGTTTTTCCAGTAGTCATGTATCATTGTGAGAGTTGGACTATAGAGAAAGTTGAGCACAGTAGAATTGATGCTTTTGAACTGTGGTGCTGGGGAAGACTCTTGAGAGTCCCTTGGACTGCAAGGAGATCCAACCAGCCCCATCCTAAAGGAGATCAGTCCTGGGTGTTCATTGGAAGGACTGATGCTGAAGCTGAAACTCCAATCCTTTGGCCACCTCATGGGAAGAGTTGACTCATTGGAAAAGACCCTGATGCTGGGAGGGATTGGAGGCAGGAGGAGAAGGGGACGACAGAGGATGAGATGGCTGGATGGCATCACTGACTCGATGGACATGAGTTTGAGTAAACTCTGGGAGCTGGTGATGGACAGGGAGGCCTGGTGTGCTGTGATTCACGGGGTCGCAAAGAGTCAGATAGGACTGAGCGACTCGACTGAACTGAACTGAACTGAATACAGATCCAAAGTGGGGCTCATTTATATGAGTGCATCCCTGCCAGCTTCCTTGGCCCCATTAAAGTCCAACTTTCGGACCAGGGCTGCTCAGGCTCCATCAGTGTGACATCACTCCAGCTCCCAGAGGCCTGAGGAGAATATTTGAAACATGTCTATTTCATTTTCTTCATTTAAATTTTTTTTTATGTCTTTATTTTTGGCTTTGTTGGGTGTTCGTTGCCGCTCTGGCCTTTCTCCCTTTGCACAGAGCAGGTGTAGTCTTTAGCTGGGGTGCCCCATCTTCTCACTGCCGTGGCTTCTCTTATTGTGAAGTATGGGCTCTAGGGTCCAGGGACTTCAGTTTTGGGGGCTGGTGAGCTCTACATTGCAGCTCCACCCTCTCTAGCAATCACAAAATTGTTGTGGCTTATAGATGTACTTACTTCAGGGCATATGGGAACATTTTCTTTTGGGAGGACCCATGTCTCCTGCATTGTCAGGGGCATTCTTTACCACTGAGCTATGAAAGCCCACGTTTTCAGGGTGGGCTTTTTTTTTTTCTGTTCTTATTTCACTTTTTTTTTCCTTGAATTGAGGAAGAAAGGATTGACAGTATTGTGCTGGTTTGACAATACGATATTCTATAAGGTGTACAGCAGCCTGATTCAGTGATACATGTGCACCTGGCTATTCTTTTTAGCATTTATTTCAGAGGTTACTATACAGCTGAGTACAGTTGAGTACCCTGCCCACACATTAGGTGCTTGCTGATGGTCTGTGTGATATGCATACATTGGTGTCTACATGTCAGCCCAAAGCTTCTAAAATATACCTCCTTTTGACCTTTTTCCTTTGTTAAGCATAAGCTGGGTCCATGACTCTGAATCTATTTCAGAAGTTATTTCATTCTTATTGGTGCTTAAATTCCACCAATAAGTGATATCCTATGCACATTGTCTTTCTCTGACTGACTGGCTTACTAAATGTGATCGTGTTTAGGTGTATGCATGCTTCAGCAACTGGCAGTATTTACTCACCTTTTTAGCTGAGTAATATTCCATTGTGGGGCTTCCCTGGTGGCTCAAATAATAAATAATCTGCTTGAAATGCAAGAGACTCAGCGTCCATGCCTGGGTAGGGAAGATTCCATGGAAAGGAAATGGCTACCCACTCCAGTATTTTTTCCTGTAGAATCCCATGGACACAGAAGCCTGGCTCCCAAAGAGTTGGCCATGACTGAGTGATTAACCACACACACACACAATATTCCATTATACATGTGCAACAACTTCTTTCTTCATTCCACATTGGATGGATATTTTCCTTGCTTCCATATGTTGGGGGTTCTAAATGATGCTGTCCATGAAATTTTCCAGGCAAGAATACTGGAATGGGTTGCCATTCACTTCTCCAGGGGATCTTCCCTACCCAGGGATTGAGCCCAGGTCTCTGCATTGCAGGCAGATTCTTTACGATCTGAACCACCTGCCTGGTTCTAGGGTAGCTCTATTTGTATTGTTACAGGGGTCTTTTTGTTGTTGTTGTTCTGGTCTTTATCATGATCATTACCAATTTACACTTCCACAGAAAGTGCAGGAAACTTCCGTTTCCTCCCCATTCTATCCCTCAGGGGTTGTTTGTAGACATTTTGAGGATGTCCCTTCTGACTGGTGGGAGGTGAGTCTGGTGGTGCTTTTCATTTGCTTTTCCCTAATCATTACTAATATGCAGCATCTGCTCCTCTCCTATTTTCCTTTAAAAAAGTGCAATGAAAATTTACCACGTGAAATGGAACTCTAATCATTGGCTCTGTTTTAAATTTGTTCTCCATTACCTATTTAGGGACATTGCTTGAGGGCAGCTTCATCAGCAGCCTCCCAGGCCTCTTGACTCTGAGGGGCCCCTAAGGGCCAGGTTTCTAGTTGTAGTTCTAGAAAACGGCCACGAGGCGGCAGCATTCCTTCAAGCCCCACTCTGCTTCCGTGGGAAGCAGGGCTTGTGTTCTGTGACTTCTCGCTCCCTCTTCTTGCCCCAGATTCATCCCGATGTCCTCAAACAGCTCGGCTGCGGGTGCTGTTGCTTGTAGTGCCTGGACTGGGAGGAAGCTGGGGGGAGGTGGGAACCCCACCACCAGAAGACGAGCAGACTGGGTGACTTTTCAGACCTCAGGTGTCCAGCAGTTCGGGGGTGCAGGAAGCTTGGATTCGATGAAGTTGAGACTAAGTCGATCTGGATATTTTGGTTTCATCTCGAGGGGATCAGGCAGTACAGGTGCAAGGGGGTTCATTTGCTGGGACACCCTCGCCAGCTTCCTTGTCCCCATTCCCATCCAGCCTTGGGACCAGAGCTGCTCAGGCTCCCTGGATATGACACCAGCCCAGCTCCCAGTGGTCTGAGGGGAATATCCGGAACATTCCTATTTGAGTTTTATTTTCTTCTGAAAATTTTTTTACTAATGTCTTTATTTTTGGCTCTGCTGGTTCTTCACTGCTGCCTGGACTTTTCTCTAGTTGCAGAGACCAAAGGCTACTTTCTGGTTGCGGTGTTCAGGCTTCTCGTCCTTGTGGTGGCTTCTCTTATATGGACTATGTACTCTAGGGTGGGCGGGGGGGGGGGGGGGATGCTTCAATAATTGAGTCTCATGAGTTAAGGAGTTTCTGCTGGGGGTTCTAGAGCACAGGCTCATTAGTTGTCACCCAACAGCTTAATTGCTCCTCTGCATGTTGGGTCATCCCAGATGAGGGAGGCAACCCATGTTTCCCTCGTTGTCAGACTGATTCTTACTACTGAGACACTGGGAAGCCCCTCATTTGCAATATTTTGTCTTATTTGAATTCAGTTTATCTTTTTACTTCCATAAATGAGAAAAAGATTTACAATATTGTTTTGGTTTTTGGTGTAGAGCAGCCTGATTCATTGGTAACTGTGCACTTGTCTATTCTTTTCAAATTTTTTTCTGATAGATTTTATTAGACAGTTGAGTACAGTACCCTGTCCATGTGGTAGGTGTTTGCTGAATATCTCTGTGAGACATATACATCAGTGTCTACTTGTCAATTTGAAATTTCCAAAATATCCCAACTTTCCTTTGGTAATTATAATCTTGATTTCTGTGACTGGGAATCTGTTTCAGAAGTTAATTCATTCCTATCAGTGTTGAAGTTCCACTTATAAGGGATATCATATGCTCGTTCTCTTTCTCTGTCTGACTGACTGACTAAGGATGATCATCTTTAGCTGCATCCATGTTGCATCAGCTGGCAGTATCCCCTCATTTTATTTTTTACCTGAGTAATATTCCATTGTCTGTGTAGAACACTACTTCTGTCTCCATTCCACACTGAATGGATATTTTCATTGCTTTCATATGTTGTGTATTCTAAACAGTCCTGCATTGAACAACAGGCTGGATGTGTTTTTTCAATATCTCGTTTTCAAGAGAGACACAGTCAGGTGTGGGATTGCCTGATCATGGGGTAGCTCTATTTGGGACCCTTTCTTATGGTCTTTATCTTGTTCCTTACCATTTTACACTTCCCCAACAGTACAGGGCTTCTTGGTGGCTCAGCTGGTAAAGAATCCCCTTGAAATGAGGGAGACCTGGGTTCAATCCCTGGGTTGGGAAGATCCCCTGGAAAAGGGAATGGCTACCCACTCCAGTATTCTGGCCAGGAGAATTCCATGGACTGTATAGTCCATGGGGTTGCAAAGAGTTGGACACGACTGAGTGACTTTCACTTCACTTTCACTTTTTTTCGACAGTGCAGGAAAGTTGTGTTTTCTCTGCAGTCTCTTCTGCAGGGATTTTTTGTAAATTCTTTGAGGATGTCCATTCAAACTGATCCAAGGTGAGTATAGTGGTGATTTTCATTTGCTTTTCCCCAATCTTAATATGGAGCATCTGCTCCTCTCCTTTTTTCCTCTAAACAGAGTGACCAAAATTTACCATTTGAGATGGACCTCTAGTAGTCTGCTTTGTTTTAAATTTCTTTTCCATTACCTGTTTTGGGACATTGCTTGAGGGCAACTTCGTTGACAGCCTCGCAGGCCTCTTGACTCAAGGGCCTCTAAGGACCAGGTTTGAAGTCGTTCCAGAAAACGGCCACGAGGCGGCAGCATTTTCTCATGCCCCACAGGGGATTTCAGGGGCAACAGGAGCCTCCCTGAAAGTCCTGGGGCTTAAGTTGTAACACAGGGTGGAAAGTGCGGGAAGACACACCGAAGGTCTTGTGTTCCATTGCTCGTGCTTTGTCTTCTTGCCCCAGAATTATCTCGCCACCCTCACATGGGTCGCTGCGGGTATGTTGTCTGTAGTGCCAGGACTGGGAGGAAGCTGGCTGGCGGTGGGACCCCCACCCTTAGGATACAAGGAGACGAGGTGACTTTGCAAACCTCTTCCACACCGGGGGTTGAGCAATTTTGGGGTGTAGGAAACTTGGTTTCACTGAAGCTGGGCCTGTGTGGATCTGGATATTGTGGTTTCATTTCGAGGGGAGCAGGCAGTACAGGCCCAAGGAGGGCCTCATCTGCTGGCACATTCTCCAGGTTCCTTGGCCCCATTCCCGTCCAGTCTTAGGACCAGGGCTGCTCAGCCTCCATGCATGTGACACCAGCCCATCTCCCAGAGGCCTTAGCTGGAAAGAATTTACAATATGTGTTGGTTTTAGGTGTATAACAGACTGACGCGGTGGTCCGTATGCACCTGGTATTTCTTTTCATATTTTATTTCCAAAGGAGTTTATTGCCGAAGGTTGGGTACAGTGCCCTGCCCATAGAGTAGGTGCTTACGGAATATCTACATAATACATATACAGCGGTGTCAATGTGTCAATTCTAAGTGTCTAAAGAATCCTCCCTTTGGCCTTCCTCCTTTGGTAACTGTTAGCTGGATTTCCATGACTCTGTTTCAGAAGTTAACTCATTCTATGGATGTTTATATTCCACCTGTAAGTGATATCATATGCTCATTGTCTTTCTCTGTCCGACTGACTTACTAGTTATGACCATCTTTAGGTGCATCCATAGTACAGCAACTGTCAGTATTTCATTTTTTCCACTGAGTTATATTCCGTTGTACATGTGGAACACAACTACTTTCTTCATTCCACATTGGATGGATATTTTCGTTGCTTCCATATATGGGGCTTTCTAAACAGTGCTGCATTGAACACGGGGCTGGATGTGTCTGTTGGACGAATGCTTTCTCCAGACATGCACCTAGGTGTGGGACTGCCTGATCATAGGGTAGCTCTCTTTCTAGTTTTACAAGGATCCTTTCTTCTGGTGTTTATACTGCTCATTACCAATTGACACCTCCGTCAACAGTGCAGGAGACTTCTGTTTTCTCTCTGCTCTCTCCTTCAGGGAGTGTTTGTAGACTTTTTGAGGCAGTCTCTTCTGACTGGTGTGAGCTGAGTCTGTGGTGGTTTGCTTTTCTTTTCACCAATCATTACTAATAAAGAGCATCCTCTCCTCTCCTTTTTTCCCCATTAAACTGTGATGAAAATTTACCATTTGAAATGGACCTCTTGCAGCTGGCTCTGTTTTAAATTAGTTTTCCATTATCTACTCTGGACATTGTTTAAGGACAGCTTTAGTGACAGCCTCGCAGGCCTCTTGACTCTGAGGGGCCCCTAAGGGCCAGGTTTGAGGTTGTAGTTCTGGAAAATTGCCACAAGGCGGCAGCATTTCCCAATGCCCCACTCTGGTTACAGTGGCAACAGGCGTCTTCCTGAAGGGCCTGTGTCCTGGGTTGTAAATTGGAGTGGAATGTGCCAGGAGTTACACCTATGGGCTTGTGTTCCGTTACTTCTCCTCGCTTTGTCTTCTTGCCCCAGAATAATCCTGACGCCCTCAAACGGCTTAGCTGTGGGTGCTTTTGTTTTTAGTGCCAGGACTGGGAGAAAGCTGGCTGGAGGTAGGAACCCCATGGACAGGAGATGAGGAAATCAGGTGACTTTCCAAACCCCTCTCACCCCGAGGTTTGAGCCGTTCTAGGGCACAGTAAGCTTGGTTTAGCTGAAACTGTACCTGTCACTGATCTAGATATTGTGCTTTTACTTGTGGGGACCACACACTGCAAGCCCAGAGGGGGCTCATTTGCTGACACATCCTTGCCAGCTTCCCGGCCCTGTTCCTGTCCAGCCTTGGGACCAGGGCTGCTCAAGCTCCACAGATGTGGTACCAACCCAGAGGCTTGAGGGAAATATTCCAAACATTTTATTTCAGTTTTATTGTCTTTTCAAATTTAGTTACTAATGTCTCTATTTTTGACTCTGCTGGACTTTTGTTGCTGGGTGGGCTTTTCTCTAGTTGTGGAGACTGGGTGAAGTGATGCTTTTTAATTGCCATATTCAGTG
Organism: Cervus canadensis; assembly: GCF_019320065.1. Classification (NCBI taxonomy): domain Eukaryota; kingdom Metazoa; phylum Chordata; class Mammalia; order Artiodactyla; family Cervidae; genus Cervus; species Cervus canadensis. The sequence goes on along the minus strand of NC_057388.1, from coordinate 38,685,851 downwards.
TCCAGTCTTCTCATTGCGGCGGCTTTTCTTATTGTGGAGAATGGGCTCTAGGGTCCAGGGGCCTCTGTTGTGGTGGTTGACTGATTAGGTAGTTGTGGCTCCAGGCCCTAAGAGCACAGGCTCAGTAGTGTTTCCCAGGGTCTTAGTTACTCCTGGGAATGTGGGATCATTGATTCTGCATCAGAGATCAGACCAAAGTCTCCTGCTTTGGCTCAGGGATTCTTTACCACAGAGCTACCATGCAAGACCCTCTTTTTCAGGGTGTTTGTTTTTTTTCCATTTTTTTTTCTTCCATTGAGGAGGAAAGGATTTGCAATATTGTGTTGCTTTTAGGTGTAGAGCAACCCGATTCAGTGATACATATGTACCTGTCTATTCTTTTATGAATTTTCTTACATTAGAGGTTATTAGAGTTGAGTACAGTGCCCTGTCCATACATAGGTGCAGGCCAAATATCTACATGAGACATACACATTGGTGTCTACATGTCAATACAAAGTGCCTAAAAACTTTTTCTCCTTTTGCCGTTTTTCCTTTGGTAGCTATAAGCGTGATTTCTGTGACTGTGAGTCAGTTTCAGAAATTATTTCATTACTGTTGATGTTTAAATTCGACTTATGAATGACATAACATTCTCATTGTTTGTGTTTGTCTAAATTACTAAGTAGGATCAGCTATAGGTGCCTCCATGTTGCAAAACAGGCAGTATTTCCTCCTTTTTTTACCTAGTAATACTTCATTGTACATGTGGAACACTACTACTTTCTCCACTCCACATTGGATGGATATTTTCGTTGCTTCCATATGTTGGGGGATCCAAACAGTCCTGCATTGAACATGGGGCTGGATGTGTCTTTTCGATGTCTGGTTTTCAACAGAGATACAGCCAAGTGTGGGATTGCCTGATCATAGGGTAGCTCTGTTTTACAGGGGCCTTTTCTTCTAGTCTTTTTATAATCATTACCAGTTTACGCTTCCCCCGACAGTGCAGGAAACTTCTGTTTTCCCTCCAGTCTCTCCAATAGGGATAGTTTGTAGACTTTTTGAGGATGTCCCTCCTGATTTGTGCAAGGTGAGTCTGGTGGTGCTTTTCATTTGCTTTCATTAATTGTTACTGATACGGAGCATCCACTCCTCTCCTTTTTTCCCTGTAAATAGTGTGACCAAAATCTACCACTTGAAATGGACCTCCAATAGTCGACCCTGTTTTAAATTTGTTTTCCTTTAACTATCTCAGAACATTGCTTGAGGGCAACTTCACTGATAGCCTCAAAGGTTCTTGACTCTAAAGGGCCGGTAATGACCAGGTTTGAAATTCCTAGAGACTTCCCTGGTGGCTCTGGAGAAGGAAATGGCAACCTGCCGGGGTCCAGCCCCAGCAGGATCCAGGGGAACCCTCAGGATGAACGGCATCGGCAAATGAGAGAGAGGGTGAGACAAAGCTCGGGGCTAAGTCTGAAGTTTATTTTTGCATGGCCCCTTTATACCCTTAACAACATCTTTGGGGGAAGTGCACATTGCTTACACACAGGTCATCTCAAAACATTACAGCAACTTGACCTTCAACAGAAACTGGATGTCACCCACATACTTTTTTGTTCACAAGAGTCTTTCTTATCATTTAGCCTTCAGGCCTGCTAACATTTTATGGCTTGCACCTGGTGTGACTTAAGCAACTTCAGTAGCCGACCCTGTTTTTCTTATAATTAATCTATTTTCTTTCTAATAAGCGTCATCTCTATGGGAACTAGATAGGATTACATTTTTACAGAACAGAAATGTGAAGGACTGCAGAAACAGCAGATATGGCACAAAACAGGCTCTTAGTCTAAAAGTTAACTACCTGCAAGAAGTCGCCAGCTAATCTCTATCTAAAGTACTTTCTATTAGGCACATTTGTGGCTATCATATTTGTGGAGCTTTTCTCACCCCGCGAAGGGGCCCATGCTTAATAGTTTCTTTTGTTAGCGTACTGTGCTTAGGATGTTTAGAACAATCAAGAGCATTTTGTGCAATGAGATCACACATTTATCAAACAGGCCAGAATGCCAGCAAAATGTTTGAATGGAAGCATTTCCTTCATCTCTGGCCCCTTCATAGGGTACCAGCGTCCAGAAGATTTATTAATTAGGGTTTTAAGTTGGTCTTTATTCAGTGAAAGAGGAGCAGAAGAGCTCTCAGCAGACAACACAAGAATCCCCAGCAGGGCAAACAAGAACAACAGCAGAAAAGGGGGGACGATACAGGGTGGGGTAGAGGCCGAGGCCAACCTGGAGGGTCCCTTATCCTAGACGGCCTTGCCTGTCAGGTTTTTTCCTCGTGACCTCGTCATGGATGGGGTCCCGGATGGCCTTGCCTGCCCGGTATTTTCTTCATGACCTTGTCACGGGTGGGACCTCCCATAATGGCTCCTGGCAGCACCCCACTCCAGTACTCTTGCCTGGAAAATCCCATGGATGGAGGAGCCTGGTAGGCTACAAACCATGGGGTCGCAAAGAGTCAGACACGACTGGGTAACTTCACTTTCACTTTTACTTTCCCTGGTGGCTCAGATGGTAAAGCATCTGCCTCCAATGTGGGCAGACCAGGATTCAATCCCTGGGTTGGGAAGATCCCCTGTAGAAGGGAATTCAACCCCTTCCAGTACTCTTGCCTGGAGAATTCTATGGACAGAGGAGCCTGGTGGGCTACAGTCCATGGGGTCACAAAGAGTCAGACATGACTGAGATCAGTTCAGTTCAGTTGCTCAGTCATGTCCAACTCTTTGAGACTCCATGGACTGCAGCACGCCAGGCTTCCCTGTCCATCACCACCTCCCAGAGCTTGCTCAAACTCATGTCCCTTGAGTTGGTGATGCCATCCAACCATCTCATCCTCTGTAGTTCCCTTCTCATTCTTTCCCAGCATCAGGATCGTTTTCAATGAGTTAGTTCTTCACAACAGGTGGCCAAAGTATCAGTTTCCACTTCACCATCAGTCCTTCCAATGAATATTCAAGACTGATTTCCTTTAGGATTGACTGGTTGGATCTCCTTGCAGTCCAAGGGACTCTCAAGAGTCTTCTCTAACACCACAGTGCAAAAGCATCAATTCTTCGGTGCTCAGTTTTCTTTATAGTCCAGCTCTCACATCCATACATGACTACTGGGAAAAACTATAGCTTTGACTAAAGGGACCTTTGTTGGCAAAGTAATGTCTCTGCTTTTTAATATGCTGTCTAGGTTTGTCATAGCTTTTCTTCCAAGGAGCAAGTGTCTTTTAATTTCATGGCTACAGTCACCATCTGCAGTGATTTTGGAGCCCACAAAAATAAAGTCTGTCACTGTTTTCATTGTTTCCCCATCTAGCTGCCATGAAGTGATGGGACCAGATGCCCTGATCTTAGTTTTCTGAATGTTGAGTTTTAAGGCAACTTTTTCACTCTTCTCTTTCAGTTTCATTAAGAGACTCATTAAACAGGAGACTGGATGTGTTTGTTTTTTGATGTCTGGTTTTCTCCGGGTATACCACCAGGTATGGGATTTTAATAAGGCAAAATAGTTGTCTGAGGAGACCTTACAAACAGCTGAAAAGAGAAGTAGAAGGCAAAGGAAAAAAGGAACATACCCATCTGAATACAGATTTCCGAAGAATAGCAAGGAGTGATAAGAAAGCCTTCTTCAGTGACCACTGCAAAGAAATATAGGAAGACAAAAGAATGGTAAAGACTAGAGATCTCTTCCAGAAAATTAGAGACATCAAGGGAAAATTTCATGCAAATATGGATAAAATAAAGGACAGAAACAGCAAGGACCTAACAGAAGCAGAAGATACTATGAAGAAATGGCAAGAATACACAGAAGAACTGTACAAAAAAAGGTCTTAATGACACGGATAACCATGATGGTGTGATCACTCACCTGGAGCTAGATGTCCAGCAGTAGAGAGCTCTATCGGTACTTTTACAGGGACCCTTTCTTCTGGTCTTCATTGTCATCCTTACTGTTTATAGTTCCACTGACAGTGCAGGAGACTTGTTTTCTGTCTCCGCAGGGAGTGTTTGTAGACTTTTTGAGGCTGTTCCTCATGACTGGTGAGTCTGGTAGTACATTTGACTTGCATCTCCCCACTCTTGGCTAAGCACAGCATTGTGGCTCAGACAGTAAACGGTCTGCCTGCAGTGACGGAGATGCAGGTTTGGTCCCTGGGTCGGGAATATCCCCTGGAGAAGGGAGTGGCAACTCACTCCAGTATTCTTGCCCGGGGAAATCCCATGGACCCACTGAGCGACTAACACAAAACAAACACACCCAAAAATCTTGCCTAATATGGAGCAGCCTTTCCTTTCTTTTTATCCCCTTTAAACGGTGAGATGGAAATTTACCACTTGAAATGGACCTCTTGTAGTCCGCTCTCTTTTTAAATTTGTTTTCCATCACCTATTTGGGAACGTCGCTTGAGGGCAGCTTCATTGACGGCCTCACAGGCCTCGGGACTCCGCGGGGCCTCTAAGGGCCTGGTCTGAAGCTGTAGTTCCAGGAATGGCCACGAAGAGGCAGCATTTCTTCACGCCCCATTCTGCTTACAGGGGCAGCAGGCGCCCTCCTGGAAGTCCAGTGTCCTGGGTTGTAAGTTAGAGTGGAATGCGCCAAGAGGCACACCCAAGGGCTTGTTTTTCGTTACTTCTTCTTGCTTTAGCTTCTTACCCCAGAATAACCCCGATGCCCTCAATCCGCTCGGCTGTGCCGGGTCTGAGAGAACGCTGGCCGGAAGTGGGAACTCCGCCTCCGGCAGAGGAGGAAACAGGTGCCTTTTCAAACCTCTTCTACCCCCGGGTATAGAGCACTTTGAGGGTGCAGAAAGTTTGGTTCTGCTGAAGCCGGGCCTGGTTTGATCTGGATATTGCCGTTTCATCTCTAGGGGACTTGCACTGCGCGCCAAGGAGAGGCTCCTTTGCTGGCCCATCCTCCGCAGCCTCCTCCTCCCCATTCCCGTCCAGCCTTGGGACCAGGGCTACGCAGGCTCCATGGATGTGACTCCGGCCCAGTTCCCATAGCCTGAGCGGAATATTCGGAACATTTCTAATTTCAGTTTATTTTCTTCTTTAAAATGTATTTACTTATGCCTTTATTTTTGGCTCTTTCCATCTTCGTTATTGCTCAGGCTTTTCACTCTTGGCGGAGAAAGGGGGGCAACTTTTCAGTTGCGGTGAGCTGCCTTCTCACTGCGCTGGCTTCACTTACTGTGAAATAAGGGCTTATGGCCCAGGGGCTTCAATTGTTGGGGCTAGTGGGCTATTAATTACCGGTCCTGGCTCTAAAACACAGGCTCAGTAGTTGTGGCTCACAGATGTCCTTACTCCTTGGCAATGTGGGATCATTTCCGTTCAGGGGGTACTCCTGTTTCCTACATTGACAGGGGGCTTCTTTACTACTGATCCACCAGAGAAGTCCTTCCTTTTCAGTTTTTTGGGTTTTTTAATTTTCTTTTCTTTGATTGAGGTGGAAAGAATTTACAATATGTGTTGGTTTTAGGTGTATAGCAGACTGACTCAGTGGTACATATGCACCTGGTTTTTCTTTTCATATTTTATTTGCAAAGGAGTTTATTGCAGAAGATTGAGTACAGTGCCCTGCCCATACAGTAGGTACTTACTGAATATCTACATAATACATATACAGCGGTGTCAATGTGTCAATCCTAAGCGTCTAAATAACCCTCCCTTTAGCCTTTTTCCTTTGGTAACTGTTAGCTGGATTTCCATGATTCTGTTTCAGAAGTTATTTCATTCTTATCAATGTTTAAATTCTACCTGTAAGTGATAGCATTTGCTCATTGTCTTTCTCCGTCCGACTAAGTATGAACACCTTTGAGTGCGTCCATGGTGCTGCAATTGGCAGTGTTTCCCCACGTTTTTTTACCTAAGTAATAGTCTATTGTACACGTGGCACACAACTTCTTTCTCCATTCCACACTCCAGTGGATATTTTCATTGCTTCCATATGTTGGGGTTTCTAAACAGTGCTGCATTGAGCCTCTGGTGGGATGTGTCTTTTCATGTCTGGTTTTCTCCAGAGGTACAGCTAGGTGTAGGATTGCCCAATCACAGGGCAGCTCTACTGGTGCTCTTACAAGGACCCTTTCTTCTGTCCCTCCTTGTGATTGTTACAAATTTATGTTTCCACCAACAGTGCGGGAAACTTCTGTTTTCTCTCTGCTCTCTCCCACAGGGATTCTTGTAGACTTTTTGAGGCTGTTCCTTCTGACTGGTGCAAGGTGAGTCTGATGTCATTTTTGATTTGCATTTCCCGAATCATCACTAGTATGGAGCATCCTTTCCTCTCCTTTTTTCCCTTCAAACAGTGCGAGGAAAATTTACCACTTGAAATGGACCTCTGATCCTCGGCTATGTTTTAAATTTGTTTTCCATTAGCTATTTTGGGACATTGCTTGAGGGCAACTGTCATTGACAGCTTCACATGCCTCTTGACTCTGAAGGGCCCCTTTGCTCAGTCCCTTAGTGGTGTCTGACTCTTTGCAACCCCATAAACTGTAGCCCGCCAGGCTCCACTGCCCATGGAGTTTTCCAGGCAAAATTACTGGAGTGAGTAGCCATTTCCTATTCCAGGAGAGCTCCCTGACCCAGGGATGCAACCCTCGTCTCTTGAATTGCCAGGCAGATTTTTTACCACTGAGCCACCTGGGAAGCCCTGAAGGGCCCCTGAGGACCACGCCCCACTTTGGTCACAGGGCAACAGGAGCCTTCCTGAAAGTCGTTTCCTATTTGTGAGTTAGACTGGAAGGTGCCGGAAGACACACACAAGGGCTTGTGTATCATTACTTCTTGCTTTGTCATCTTGTCCCAGAATAATCCCAATGCCCTCAAACAGCTCCACGGTGGGTGATGTTGTTTGTAGTACCGAGACTGCAAGGAAGCTGGTTGGAGGTGGGAACCCACCACCAGGAGACGAGGAGACCAGGTGAATTTTCAAAGCTCTCCAGCCTGGGAATGGAGCAATTTTGGGGTGCACTAAGCTTGGTTTACCTGAAGTTGGGCCTGTATCAATCTGGCTGTTGTGGTTTCATGGAAAGGGGACCAGGCGGTACAGATTCAAGCAGTGGTTCATTTGCTGGTACGTCCTCACCGGGCTCCTTGTCCCCATTCCTGTCCAGTCTTGGGCCGGGGCTGCTCAGGCTCCATGGGTGTGACATCAGCCCAGCTCCCAGAGGCCTGAGGGGCATATTAGAAATGTTTATTTTTCAGTTTTATTTTCTTTTTGAAATTGTATTTATGCCTTTATTTTGGCTCTGCTGGATCTTCATTCCTGCACAAGTTTGTCTCACGTTGAGGAGAATGGAGGCTACATTTTAGTCAGGGTGCCCAGGCTTCTCACTGCAGTGGCTTCTCTTGTTGAAGGTCACCGGCTTTAGGGCACAGGTGCTTCAGTAGTTGCAACCGTGTACTCAGTAGTTGTGGCTCCAGGTTCTAGAGCACAGGTCAATGCTTGCGGCTCACAGGCTGAGTTGCTCCCCTGCATGTGGGATCACCTGAGATCAGAGGTGGGACTCGGGTGTCCTGCATTGGCAGGGGGATTCTTTACCGCCAAGCCACCACCCAACCCCCTCTTTTCAGTTTTATTTATTTTTTCCTTCAGCTGAGGAGGAAATATTCTCTTGGTGTTAGGTGTATAGCAGCCTGACTCAGGGATACACAGGCACCTGTCTGTTCCTTTTTCAAATATTTTTTTCTGTGGTGGTTATTACAGACAGTTGAATACAATGTGCCCTGCCCGTGCAGTGGGTGCTTGTTGATTATCCACGTAATACATAAACATTGGTGTCTACATGTCACTCTGAAGCTTCTAAGAGATCCTTCCATTAGACCTTTTTCCTTTGGTAACTGTTTGATATTTGTGACTGTGAGTCTGTTTCAGAAGTTATTTCATCCCTATCGATGTTGAGATTCTACCTGTATGTGAGATCATGTGTTCGACTTTCCCTGTCCAGCTGACTTCCTAAGTATGGTCATAGGTGCATCATTGTCGCAGCAGCTGGCAGTGTTAATATTCCATCGTATGTGTGGCGTGCAACTTTCTTCTCTATTCCATGTTGGGTGGATATTTTCATTGCTTCCATATGTCCATATATTTGGGATTCTAAATGGTGCTAGGGGCTTTAATGATAGCTCAGTTGGCAAAGGATATTCCTACAATGCAGGAGACCCTGGTTCGATTCCTGGGCTGGGAAGATACGCTGGAGAAGGGATAGGCTGCCCATCCCAGTATTCCTGGGCTTCCCTGGTGGCTCAGCTGGTAAAGAATCTGCCTGCAATGCAGGAGACCTGGGTTCAATCCCTGGGTCGGGAAGATCCCCCGGAGAAAGGAAAGGCTACCCACTCCAGTGTTCTGGCCTGGTGAATTCCAAGGACTGTGTTAGTCCATGGGGTCACAAAGAGTCAGGCACAACTGAGCTACTTTAAAGAAAGAAAGAAAGAAAGAAAATGGTGCTAAATTCAACACAGGGCCGGATGTGTCTTTTTGATGTGTGGTTTTCTCCAGATATACAGCCAGGTGTGGGATTGCCCGATCGTAGGGTAGCTGTGTTTTTAATCTTACAGGGACCCTTTCTCTGGTCTTCATTGTGATATTTACCAACTTATGCTTCCACCGACTGCAGGAGACTTCTGTTTTCTCTGCTCTCTCCCACGGGGAGTGATGGAGACTCTCTAGAGGCTGTCTCTTCTGACTGGTGCCAGGTGAATCTGGTCATTGTTTTAATTTGCATTTTCCTAAGAATTACTAATATGGAGCATCTTTTCCTTTTTTTTTTTTTAAATAAACTGTGTGAGTAAAGCTTACCGCTCAAATGGACCCTGATGTGTGGCCTGTTTTGAATATTTTCCCTAATTCCTGTCTCGGGACGTTTCCTAGGTCAACTGTCATTGACAGCCAGGTGCCTGCTAAGTCACTTTAGTCGTGTTCGATTCTTTGTGACCCTATGGACTGTAGCCCGCCAGGCTTCTCTGTCCATAGCATTCTCCAGGCAGAAATACTGGAGTGGGTTGTCATTTCCTTGTCCACAGGATCTTCTCAACCTAGGGATCGAAACCCCGTCTCTTACATCTTCTGCCCTAGCAGGCCGGTTCTTGACTGCTGCGGCCAGGTATTCCTGCTGATTCCTCACTGCCCCTCTGGGCCAGATTTTTAAAGTTTCTACATGAAATGGACACTAGGCGGCAGAGTTTTATGCTCAACTGTGGTACTGTTCCCACAAATGAAAGTCTGGGTTCCTGGTTTGTAGGTTAGAGTGGAGTGTGATGGTAGAGATACCCAAGGATTTGAGTCTCATTACCTCCTCCTCCTCTGGCTTCTTGTCTCAGACACATCCTGACCCCTCTAAATTGCCCAGCTAAGAGTTCTTATCCATAGGTAGGGACTGAGATAAAGCTGTCTGGGGGTTCCACCCCATCCACAGGAGATGTAGAGACCAGATGACTTTTCAAATCTTCTAGCTCAGAGGCTTTACCATCATGTGGATGTTTTTTGTGATCTCAGAATTATCATCTTTAGGTAGACAATATGTCTCATTCTTTGTTTCATATGGTTTGGGACAAATTTGTTTGTATTAATACCTTCCCATAATCCACACTCACTTTTTTGGTGAAGCTCCCTTTTTTCAACTTTTGATTACAGGAATGCATGTCATATAGAATACAATCAGGCTTATATCCAAAGTGTCAAAAATCAGCCTTTCATAGTTTGTGTTATAAAAATTGTAATCTTCAGCACGTGACATAGAACAGAAAATAATAAAATGTTTCATGAGATTTTCCTGCTGTAACAGTCTCTTCTTGAGCCAGAATCACTCTCCTTTCTGTCTTTCACTTGGATTTTGCTTTATTTTAGTCAGCATGCCTTTCAACTCTAGAACCCCAAATGGAACAGCTATGAAGGAATTACTAAGGAGAGTTACAAATGCTTTTATTGTTTACTGCAATCAAACAGTAAGTCTTTAGTAAATGGAGCACTGGGTTATCAATCTATATACTTAACAAAAAATGTATTAAAAATTCCTGCTCTAGAAAAAAGATTTCTATTTAATGGAAATATGTGGCATATTCACACACAAAAACAACGCAACCTGTTTAATATAATTTAATTTAAGACAGCTTATCCTAAGTAACAAATATTTGGATAAGCCAGAAAATTATCTGTTGTTCAGGTGAGAAAGAAGTCACTTACTATGAGGTTCATAAGGAAGGTTTTATTTTATAAATAGACTTCAGCTAGACACATTTAAATTTTAAAAGGGAAATGACATGAACAAAATCATAGAAGCTGGAATGCACAGTTCTTGTCCTGGGTGTAGTTAGAAAATCAGTTTATGTAAATGGTATGAGAGACAGTTCTTCCATGTGAAGATTTGCCACATGAAATGCTCACATCCAGAGGGAAGAGCATGATGACCCAATAGATCATCTCACTGATCCAAGAGACCAGTATCGTGACTTCTTATGTTCCTCTTATCTCACTATTTAAATCTATGCTTAAATGTATGCTTTATAACATATAGAATATTTTTATAGCCCTCTATGTACATACTTATGGTATGCATCTATTGGGGATGCTCAAAAAGCCTCTTAATACATTCTCCATAAAGTTGCCATAAAATTCATCCAAATGATTTATTGTAATATCATAATAATTTTTAAAAAAAACTGAAATATTTGTTTGCCATTGCTTTCAAATTTCTGCCTATTCTTGACCCAATTTCATTTCTGTTTTTATATTTTTTTCGATAGACCCTATTCTTTGCCCTGCACTTTTAATGCAGTTTCCTATCTCTACACCAGGCCCCAACAATTACTATTTATATTCTTCCTTCTTTTTTTCTTACCTTCCTTTCTCCCTTCATTCTTTCCTCCCTTCTTTTCTCTTTTCGTACTTTCTAAAATAGATTTTTATTACTAAAAATGTACCAAACACTGTTTTAGATACTGAAACCAAAACATGAAAATGCAGTCCTGTGTTAACAATCTAATAGTCTAGTACAAGAGCTCATAGTCATCCAGTGTTTCCTGTCCCATGGTCTCCTGTCAAAAATTTTCCTGTTCTTCTTAATATACTCATGCATTATGAAATCCTCTTGGTAGTTCAGAATTTACATTCTCTCTTGTCTCTTAACAAGATATCACTGACTATTTCCTCTACTAGACCCCATCTTTGTTCATTCTTTCTTTTATTCATTCATCATAAAATCATTGATATCTTCTCTATTCTGTGTGCAACAATGAATTACTGTATAATCAGAGCAGGCTCAACTTTAGAGCTCCTACAAAGGTGGGGTAGGGAAAAAAAATAAAAAAGAAAAAATATTTTTACAAAAATGACATTTGATGGTTCATTTTAAACATGTAGTAAATATATTGAAAATCAGAATTTTATTGGATTCCCTAACACCTATCTTATAGTTTAGTGATAGTTTTGTTTTGAATTATATAAGGGAAAGACAGCATAATATTTTCACTTGCTTTGTCCCTCTAGTATTTTTTTTTTTTTTTTTTTCCCTTACCTTCTTTATAGAAACCAGTGACTGAATTGCTGTAGGCACTTTTTTTTTTTTTTTTTACTTTACAATATTCTTTTTTTTTTTTTTTTGTCATACATTGATATGAATCAGCCATAGATTTACACGTATTCCCCATCCCGATCCCCCCTCCCACCTCCCTCTCCACCCGATTCCTCTGGGTCTTCCCAGTGCACCAGGCCCGAGCACTTGTCTCATGCATCCCACCTGGGCTGGTGATCTGTTTCACCATAGATAGTATACATGCTGTTCTTTTGAAATATCCCACCCTCACATTCTCCCACAGAGTTCAAAAGTCTGTTCTGTATTCTGTGTCTCTTTTTCTGTTTTGCATATAGGGTTATCGTTACCATCTTTCTAAATTCCATATATATGTGTTAGTATGCTGTAATGTTCTTTATCTTTCTGGCTTACTTCACTCTGTATAATGGGCTCCAGTTTCATCCATCTCATTAGAACTGATTCAAATGAATTCTTTTTAACGGCTGAGTAATATTCCATGGTGTATATGTACCACAGCTTCCTTATCCATTCATCTGCTGATGGGCATCTAGGTTGCTTCCATGTCCTGGCTATTATAAACAGTGCTGCGATGAACATTGGGGTGCACGTGTCTCTTTCAGATCTGGTTTCCTCAGTGTGTATGCCCAGAAGTGGGATTGCTGGGTCATATGGCAGTTCTATTTCCAGTTTTTTAAGAAATCTCCACACTGTTTTCCATAACGGCTGTACTAGTTTGCATTCCCACCAACAGTGTAAGAGGGTTCCCTTTTCTCCACACCCTCTCCAGCATTTATTGCTTGTAGACTTTTGGATAGCAGCCATCCTGACTGGCGTGTAATGGTACCTCATTGTGGTTTTGATTTGCATTTCTCTAATAATGAGTGATGTTGAGCATCTTTTCATGTGTTTGTTAGCCATCTGTATGTCTTCTTTGGAGAAATGTCTGTTTAGTTCTTTGGCCCATTTTTTGATTGGGTCATTTATTTTTCTGGAATTGAGCTGCAGGAGTTGCTTGTATATTTTTGAGATTAATCCTTTGTCTGTTTCTTCATTTGCTATTATTTTCTCCCAATCTGAGGGCTGTCTTTTCACCTTACTTATAGTTTCCTTTGTAGTGCAAAAGCTTTTAAGTTTCATTAGGTCCCATTTGTTTATTTTTGCTTTTATTTCCAATATTCTGGGAGGTGGGTCATAGAGGATCTTGCTGTGATTTATGTCGGAGAGTGTTTTGCCTATGTTCTCCTCTAGGAGTTTTATAGTTTCTGGTCTTACATTTAGATCTTTAATCCATTTTGAGTTTATTTTTGTGTATGGTGTTAGAAAGTGTTCTAGTTTCATTCTTTTACAAGTGGTTGACCAGTTTTCCCAGCACCACTTGTTAAAGAGGTTGTCTTTTTTCCATTGTATATCCTTGCCTCCTCTGTCAAAGATAAGGTGTCCATAGGTTCGTGGATTTATCTCTGGGCTTTCTATTCTGTTCCATTGATCTATATTTCTGTCTTTGTGCCAGTACCATACTGTCTTGATGACTGTGGCTTTGTAGTAGAGTCTGAAGTCAGGCAGGTTGATTCCTCCAGTTCCATTCTTCTTTCTCAAGATTACTTTGGCTATTCGAGGTTTTTTGTATTTCCATACAAATTGTGAAATTCTTTGGTCTAGTTCTGTGAAAAATACCGTTGGTAACTTGATAGGGATTGCATTGAATCTATAGATTGCTTTAGGTAGAATAGCCATTTTGACAATATTGATTCTTCCAATCCATGAACACGGTATGTTTCTCCCTCTGTTTGTGTCCTCTTTGATTTCTTTCATCAGTGTTTTATAGTTTTCTATGTATAGGTCTTTTGTTTCTTTAGGTAGATATACTCCTAAGTATTTTATTCTTTTTGTTGCAATGGTGAATGGTATTGTTTCCTTAATTTCTCTTTCTGTTTTTTCATTGTTAGTATATAGGAATGCAAGGGATTTCTGTGTGTTAATTTTATATCCTGCAACTTTACTATATTCATTGATTAGCTCTAGTAATTTTCTGGTAGAGTCTTTAGGGTTTTCTATGTAGAGGATCATGTCATCTGCAAACAGTGAGAGTTTCACTTCTTCTTTTCCTATCTGGATTCCTTTTACTTCTTTTTCGGCTCTGATTGCTGTGGCCAAAACTTCCAACACTATGTTGAACAGTAGTGGTGACAGTGGGCACCCTTGTCTTGTTCCTGATTTCAGGGGGAATGCTTTCAATTTTTCACCATTGAGGGTGATGCTTGCTGTGGGTTTGTCATATATAGCTTTTATAATGTTGAGGTATGTTCCTTCTATTCCTGCTTTTTGGAGAGTTTTAATCATAAATGAGTGTTGAATTTTGTCAAAGGCTTTCTCTGCATCTATTGAGATAATCATATGGTTTTTATCTTTCAATTTGTTAATGTGGTGTATTACGTTGATTGATTTGCGGATATTGAAGAATCCTTGCATTCCTGGGATAAAGCCCACTTGGTCGTGGTGTATGATTTTTTTAATATGTTGTTGGATTCTGTTTGCTAGAATTTTGTTAAGGATTTTTGCATCTATGTTCATCAGTGATATTGGCCTGTAGTTTTCTTTTTTTGTGGCATCTTTGTCTGGTTTTGGAATTAGGGTGATGGTGGCCTCATAGAATGAGTTTGGAAGTTTACCTTCTTCTGCAATTTTCTGGAAGAGTTTGAGTAAGGTAGGTGTTAGCTCTTCTCTAAATTTTTGGTAGAATTCAGCTGTGAAGCCATCTGGTCCTGGGCTTTTGTTTGCTGGAAGATTTTTGATTACACTTTCGATTTCCTTGCCTGTGATGGGTCTGTTAAGATCTTCTATTTCTTCCTGGTTCAGTTTTGGAAAGTTATACTTTTCTAAGAATTTGTCCATTTCATCCAAGTTGTCCATTTTATTGGCATAGAGCTGCTGGTAGTAGTCTCTTATGATCCTTTGTATTTCAGTGTTGTCTGTTGTGATCTCTCCATTTTCATTTCTAATTTTGTTAATTTGGTTCTTCTCTCTTTGTTTCTTAATGAGTCTTGCTAATGGTTTGTCAATTTTGTTTATTTTTTCAAAAAACCAGCTTTTAGCTTTGTTGATTTTTGCTATGGTCTCTTTAGTTTCTTTTGCATTTATTTCTGCCCTAATTTTTAAGATTTCTTTCCTTCTGCTAACCCTGGGGTTCTTCATTTCTTCCTTCTCTAATTGCTTTAGGTGTAGAGTTAGGTTATTTATTTGGCTTTTTTCTTGTTTCTTGATGTAAGCCTGTAATGCTATGAACTTTCCCCTTAGCACTGCTTTTACAGTGTCCCATAGGTTTTGGGTTGTTGTGTTTTCATTTTCATTCATTTCTATACATATTTTGATTTCTTTTTTGTTTTTTTTTATGATTTGTTGGTTATTCAGAAGTGTGTTATTTAGCCTCCATGTGTTTGAATTTTTAACAATTTTTTTCCTGTAATTGAGATCTAATCTTACTGCACTGTGGTCAGAAAAGATGACTGGAATGATTTCAATTTTTTTGAATTTTCCAAGACCAGATTTATGGCCCAGGATGTGATCTATTCTGGAGAAGGTTCCGTGTGCACTTGAGAAAAAGGTGAAGTTGATTGTTTTGGGGTGAAATGTCCTATAGATATCAATTAGGTCTAGCTGGTCCATTGTGTCATTTAAAGTTTGTGTTTCCTTGTTAATTTTCTGTGTAGTTGATCTATCCATAGTTGTGAGTGGGGTATTAAAGTCTCCCACTATTATTGTGTTACTATTAATTTCCTCTTTCATACTCGTTAGCGTTTGCCGTACATATTGCGGTGCTCCTATGTTGGGTGCATATATATTTATAATTGTTATATCTTTTTCTTTGATTGATCCTTTGATCATTATGTAGTGTCCTTCTTTGTCTCTTTTCACATCCTTTATTTGAAAGTCTATTTTATCTGATATGAGTATTGCGACTCCTGCTTTCTTTTGGTCTCCGTTTGCATGAAATATTTTTTTCCAGCCCTTCACTTTTAGTCTGTATGTGTCTCTTGTTTTGAGGTGGGTCTCTTGTAGACAGCATATATAGGGGTCTTGTTTTTGTATCCATTCAGCCAATCTTTGTCTTTTGGTTGGGGCATTCAACCCATTTACATTTAGGGTAATTATTGATAGGTGTGGTCCCGTTGCCATTTACTTTGTTGTTTTGGGTTCACGTTTATACAACCTTTCTGCATTTCCTGTCTAGAGAAGATCCTTTAGCATTTGTTGAAGAGCTGGTTTGGTAGTGCTGAATTCTCTCAGCTTTTGCTTATCTGTAAAGCTTTTGAGTTCTCCTTCATATCTGAATGAGATCCTTGCTGGATACAGTAATCTAGGTTGTAGGTTATTCTCTTTCATTACTTTCAGGACGTCCTGCCATTCCCTTCTGGCCTGGAGGGTTTCTATTGATAGATCAGCTGTTATCCTTATGGGAATCCCTTTGTGTGTTATTTGTTGTTTTTCCTTGCTGCTTTTAATATTTGTTCTTTGTGTTTGATCTTTGTTAGTTTGATTAATATGTGTCTTGGGGTGTTTCGCCTTGGGTTTATCCTGTTTGGAACTCTCTGGGTTTCTTGGACTTGGGTGGCTATTTCCTTCCCCATTTTAGGGAAGTTTTCAGCTATTATCTCCTCGAGTATTTTCTCATGGCCTTTCTTTTGTCTTCTTCTTCTGGAACTCCTATGATTCGAATGTTGGGGCGTTTCACATTGTCCCAGAGGTCCCTGAGGTTGTCCTCATTTCTTTTGATCCTTTTTTCTTTTTTCCTCTCTGCTTCATTTATTTCCACCATTTTATCTTCTATCTCACTTATCCTATCTTCTGCTCTGTTATTCTACTCTTGGTTCCCTCCAAAGTGTTTTTGATCTCATTCATTGCATTATTCATTTTTAATTGACTCTTTTTTATTTCTTCTAGGTCTTTATTAAACAATTCTTGTATCTTTTCAATCTTTGTTTCCAGGCTATTTATCTGTAACTCCATTTTGTTTTCAAGATTTTGGATCATTTTTATTATCATTATTCTAAATTCTTTTTCAGGTAGATTCCCTATCTCCTCCTCTTTTGTTTGACTTGGTGGGCATTTTTCTTGTTCCTTTACCTGTTGGGTATTTCTTTGCCTTTTCATCTTGTTTAGATTGCTGTGTCTGGAGTGGACTTTCTGTATTCTGGAGGTCTGTGGTTCCTTTTTATTGTGGAGGATTTACCCAGTGGGTGGGGTTGGACGTTTGGCTTGTCAAGGTTTCCTGGTTAGGGAAGCTTGCGTCAGTGTACTGGTGCGTGGAACTTGATTTCTTCTCTTTGGAGAGCAATGGAGTGCCCAGTAATGAGTTTTGAGTTGGGTCTATGTGTTAGGTGTGACCTTGGGTAGCCTGTATGTTGACATTCAGGGCTATGTTCCTGTGTTGCTGGAGAATTTGCGTGGTATGTCTTGCTCTAAAACTTATTGGCTCTTGGGTGGTGGTTGGTTTCAGTGTAGGTATGGAGGCTTTTGGACGGTCACTTATCACTTAAAGTTCCATGTAGTCAGGAGTTTTCTGGTGTTCTCAGGTTTTGGGCTTAAGTTTCCTGCCTCTGGATTTCAGTTTTATTCTTCCTGTAGTCTCAGGACTTCTCCAACTATACAGCTCTGATAATTAAACTTCTAGGTTAATGGCGAAAAGATTCTCCCCCGTTAGGGACACCCAGAGAGGTTCACAGAGTTACATGAACAGGAGAAAAGGGAGGAGGGAGATAGAGATGAGTAGGAGGAGAAAAAGGGGGACTCAAGAGGAGAGAGACAGATCTACGCAGCTGTCTGTTCCCAGAGTGTTCTCGTATCTCAGACACCTACAAGGATTCACAGAATTGGATGGGGAAGAGAAGGGGAAAAGAGGAAATAGAGGTGTTCTGAGGTAGAAAACAGAGAGTCAAGATTGGGAGGGAATAATCTTCGGTTTAAAGATAGGGCTTCTCTTTTTTTTTTTTTGTAAGGTTATAGTGTAGTGAAGATGAAAATGAAGAGTAGTAGAGGAGTACTAGAGGACTTTAAAAAGAAGAGAAAAAGAAAATAGAAGAGAAAAAGGAAAGAAAAAAAAAGAAGAAAAAAGAGAAAAGAAAAAGAAAAAAGAAAAGAAAGAAAAAAAAAATTTTTTTTTTCCCCTAATTAAAAAAATCGTAAAAATCTATGAAAATGAAAGTTAAGGAGTAATGGGGGAGTAATAGGGAATTTTAAAGGAAAATAAAAGAGAAAAAATAAAAAAGAAAAATATAAAAAGAAAAAAAATTTTTTTTTTTTTTCCTTACTTAGAAAAAACAGAAAAATAAAAAAAAAAGTAAAAATATGTCTAGGAATTTCTCTGGAGCTGTTGCGGTCAGTGTGGGTTCGGCTCAGTTTCAGATAGCTCCTCGTTCCAGCTTGCACTTCTCGATATCTACAGGGCCCTTCCGGTGAAGTCGGTGTTTTCTTCAGGGATTTTAATCTGTTGCACCAGTCCCTTCTGAAGCGGTTCCCTTTGTTTATTTGGCTTCTGTTTGCCGGTCTCTTCAGAGGCTCATTTCCGCCCTGACACAGGCGGCCGGAGGCGGACTCTTATTCAGGTAGCTAGTTCCGTTGCGCTGCTGGGAGGGGCTGACGCTGTGGGGCGGGGCTGGCGCTGCAGGGCGGGGCTGACGCTGCGGGGAGGGGCTGGCCCTGCGGGGGCGGGGCTGACGCTGCGGGGAGGGGCTGGCCCTGCGGGGGCGGGCTGGCGCTGCCGGAAGGGGCTGACGCTGCTTTCTCCGTCTGCGCTGCTCAGGCTCCCGGCTGTTCTATATGGAGCGCGCCCCGCGCTGCGCGAGGTTCCAGCCCTCGGGTGTTACACAAAAGCGCGGAAGGAAAAGCTGCGCCTGCTCTCTGTGCCTTCCCCGTCAGAGCGGTCCAGGCAGCCAGGGGCTTGGTGGGCGCGCTATCCCCAGGTGTGGCGCACCCACTCCCTTCCGCGGACCCAGTCTCAGTTTCCGCTGGCGCCAGGCGGGTGCGCGCGCCTTCCGCCCTCTGCGTCCCCAGCCCCAGTCCCCGCCCCGCGCCGGTCGGGTGCCTGCGCCCTGTGTCTCGCCGCGACCTTCCCCTCCCCTCTGCCTCCTGCCTCCGGCGGGGCTGGGCCGGTCCGCAGCCTGCGAGCTCTTCTCGGGACTTTCCCGTCCCTTTGTTCTGCGAACGGCCGGCAGTGTGTTCCGGCCGGTCAATTTTCTCTCTCTCCTTTGGTCTCCCACAGTTCAAGTTGGCACCTCACAGAAGCTCCCCCCGATTGTCCTCAGGGCACTCAGGCCCGGACCCTAGCCCAAGCAAGGCCGCGTAAGACTCCCTTCCCGGGACGGGTCTCCGTCCTTAGCTCTTTTGTCTCACTTTTTATCTTTTATATTTTGTCCTACCTCCTTTCGAAGACAATGGTCTGCCTTTCTGGGCGTCTGATGACCTCAGCCAGCGATCAGAAGTTGTTTTGTGAAGTTTGCTCTGCATTCGGTTATTCTTTTGATGAATTTGTAGGAGAGAAAGTGGCCTCCCGGTCCTACTCCTCCGCCATCTTGGCTCCTCCCCCTCATTGTGGTTTTAATTTTCATTTTCCTAGGGGCTAATGATGTTGAAAATAGTTTCATGTTTGTCACCTGTGTA